>NW_027468848.1:35726792-35784292 GCF_046254945.1 Alosa pseudoharengus
ATATGTATTGAAAATAACACAACTTGCGTTGTTTTTTTAACACATCTCTGTGTCCAGATAGGGACAACACATTCATTTTAAGAGTGTAGCTGACCGCAAGTGTGAGTAACAGAGTGTGAGTAAATACCCAGCAAGGGCTATAAATAAGCCTGACGTAGAGTGTTTCAGAAGAAATAGGGGCAGGTACAGGGTGTTTAAATCTACCATGAGAGGCTTGGCAGCTGATTATGATGTGTGTTATTTTAAGCACAAGTTCATAATGAGAATAAACCCTGCAAGGATTTCTGTATTTGGTGAACGTGCATAGTAGTGTGTTAAGAGAGCACAGTACACACGAACGAACCCGCAATGGGAGAGATCTAGTGCTGGAACAAGTGCAATGTATTTGACCAGAGAGAAAGAGAGAGAGAGAGAGAGTGAGAGAGAGAGAGAGAGAGAGAAGGGACTCTAGATGAGAGAGGGAATTAGATGAAGAGTGATTATGAGAGTGTAGCCTGCGTTCCAGCTGCCTCAGTACAAAGCCTCACATCTGCATCTGTTCCTGTGGTTGGTTGGTTCTCAGCTGGCAAAAATAGTTGTGTGTGTGTGTGTGAGGCATATCATATATATATATATATATATATATATAACCACATGTACATGTGGGGTTGATGAGTTTAAACCAATCACCACATAAGCGATTCAAGATGTGTGTGTTCGACAAACTGACTTCCATAGTCTGAACTTCTGCCGTAGGACAGCCAATGGCTTTGTTTTAGTAGTGTCTTGAAAATGTATCATGGTGGTTTCATGTAAGTGGCCTCAAGGACAGTTGTCCAAATAATTTTATTGACCAAGATGAGATGCCTTAGAGTAGACTGTACATCTCAACAGATACAATAAAGGTTGAGGAAAAAGGGTGTTCTTCATAACCTGTTTTATTATTATTATGTATTTATATTTCCTCATCCTTTCAGTCATGAAGTATAAAAAATAAAGACATTATAGAGATTTAATCTCTTTTTTCAGAGTTTTTTATCTCTGTCTGTTTTCATCTCTACATCTGTTTTTCTGTCTCTCTTTCTTGCTCTCTCTCATCCTCTCCCTCTCTCTCTTACCATCACCCACTCCCACTCCCGTCCCTGCTCCTCTAGATCGAGAGGCACGACAGCTGTGCCTATGACTACCTGGAGGTGCGCGATGGCAACTCAGAGAGCAGTCCTCTACTCGGCCGCTTCTGCGGCTACGACAAGCCGGACGACCTCAAGACCAGCTCCAACCAGCTGTGGATGAAGTTTGTGTCAGACGGCTCCGTCAACAAGGCCGGCTTTGCCGCCAACTTCTTTAAAGGTCAGATGTCAAAGGTTGCGTTGCTGTTAGCAAGCGAGGCTGACTCATTGTTTGTTTACGTCTTTTCCAGCTGTTATTTTCTACAAAAGTGTCATCAGAATGAACCTTCTGTGACTTGTTCAGTTTTGGGAACACATTGATACAATCAGGCGTAAATATTATTGAAAACTGCTCTGATGACTTTGACGTCAAATTGCCAGGAGAGGGCGACTCATCGGTTGCTGTTATGTATTTTTGTTTATTTGTTTCTTTGTGTAGAGATGGACGAGTGTTCGAGGCCTGACAACGGCCGCTGTGAGCAGCGCTGTGTCAACACGCTGGGAAGCTACAAGTGCGCTTGCGACGCGGGCTACGAGCTAGCCTCGGACAAACGCAGCTGTGAAGGTGAGCCCCAGAGGACACTAACTGCGAGGGAGTTAGACGCCCCCCCCCCCCATAGTCTTCCTCTCCAGTTTAAGTGTGCTCCAGTTTGTGCTTTTATATACTTCCTCTCCACAAAGTCCCGGTGATGTTCCCAGGACTTGCACTCACACAGTCAGTCAGTTTATCTTTACTGCCAGAATCAGGGTCCATTCAGAATAAAACATAACACACAGAGCTGACACATAACAAAAGAAAGCATTTTTTCACAGTTTTTTTTATAAAAGACAATGTCGGTGTTTCCACAAGAGTGACTGTATAGTATGACACTAAACTAGTAGAGTAGTATTTTCAGGGCTCTAGCATGTGGGCATGGCTGCATGTGTATTATAAGTCAGACGAGAAGTCAGTCTTAGAGTGACTAGAGTCTTATCAGGGCCATATACTACATGAATATCTTGATTTTTTTTCTGTAATAAAAACTGACCTTTAAAAAGGTCAACATATTATCACTGGCACACTGGAGCTTCATTTTATATTCTTGGTTGTAATTCAGATGTTGCGAGTAGACTCCACAGTATGGGTCCTCCAAGTCAAAGAGTAAAGTTCACTGATGTTAAGTCATTCAACTACGGGTAATCTGATTTCATTTCATTTGACTAGATAGAGATGTGCTGTTATGATCTGTATACCGTATCTGTACATTATCTCATTTGTTAAAAGTTTTGTTTGTTTGTTTACTTTGTGGGTCTCAGCTGCCTGTGGAGGTTACATCACCAAGCTGAATGGCTCCATCACCAGCCCTGGCTGGCCCAAGGAGTACCCGCCCAACAAGAACTGCATCTGGCAGCTGGTGGCCCCGTCCCAGTACCGCATCACCCTGCTCTTCGACCTCTTCGAGACGGAGGGCAACGACGTGAGCACTAGGGCTTTGGTTGAGCGCGGGGTGGGTCGTCTGATTCGGTCTCACTGGTTGGGCTTGGCACTCTCTGGAGGATGAGATGGGTGTTGGATTTCCAGCATTTAAACGGCATTTAGTGATCAAAATGAACAGAGCCACACAGGCGGTTCCTGCATTTCTATCACAAACAGGTAGCAATGGTGTAAGGTGGATGAGGCTGTATTTAACGAAACATATTTCACTTCACTTTTGGTAAGAGGTGAGATGTTCCATAATAGTGCCCACGTCACTGAGGGTGGTTCATACTGGCAGTATGTAGTTAGCCTATAGCTAAAAGAGAGCTATATGCTAACTGGTCTAACCCACTTCCAGTGAGTTATGCTAAGCTAGGCTAACGGTGTCACACTGGGTTATTGCAGGCACAGAGAAGAGAAGGGCATGCATCCTCTGTAACTCTGGAATAGATGGCAAATAAGCTCATTTCCAAAAGAGTTGGCGTGTATCTTTAAGACTGAAATTAAATCAAAACTGAAGCAGAATGAACACATTCGTTTTTAGAGTGGCATGTTACCATAAATAACATGTCATACATTATACTACACAGACATTCGTTGCTTTGTTAAGATGGAATGTGTGTGTGTGTATTCTGGTCAGGTGTGTAAGTACGACTACGTAGAGGTACGAAGCGGACTCTCGGCAGACTCGCGACTCCACGGGAAGTTCTGTGGTGCTGAGAAGCCTGAGGCCATTACCTCCCAGTACAACATCATGCGCATCGAGTTCAAGTCGGACAACACCGTGTCCAAGAAGGGCTTCAAAGCGCAGTTCTTTGCAGGTTCGTCCCCATGGGAATTCTCCACTGACTTCTTTTCTTTCTTTTTGAGTGTGTCTGTGAGTGTGTTCTTTCTTTTTGAGTCTTTCCCGACCGCACAGTGATTATAGGGTGCGTTTGTGAGTGTGTGTTTGTGCAAGTGTGTGTTTATGCGAGCATATGTTTGAAAGACGGTGAATATACGGTTGTATAAACAGAGAGTGCCTTGTTGTTGTTGTCCAGCTAAACACAGAATAGTGCTGTCGTCCTGGAGCGTATCTTCTGATTTGTTCTAAATTCGCTTGTATTTATTTACACAACTTGTCAGTCTGTCTACTAAGCACTACTAAGACTGTCTGTCTGTCTGTCTGTCTGTCTGTCAGTCAGTGTGGTCAGTCTACACAGATATCTTAAACATTTCTAAAAATTTTTAGATTAGAGAGTGGTTGGAATTTGCACACTGCCATTATGCCAGAGGGCTTCTAAAGTCATTATCACACAGATGGGAAATATGGACCTGCTCTATACGTGTGTGTGTGTGTGTGTGTGTGTGTGTGTGTGTGTGTGTGTGTGTGTGTGCGCGCACGTGCGAGTGTGTCTGGTGTGGGGCATCACTGTGGTGTGTTGTGTGTCCCTGCAGACAAGGACGAGTGCTCCAAGGAGAACGGGGGCTGCCAGCACGAGTGTGTGAACACCTACGGCAGCTACAGCTGTCAGTGTCGCAGCGGCTTTGTGCTGCACGAGAACAAGCACGACTGCAAAGAGGGTGAGAGGGCCACAAACCCCTACACACACACACACACACACACACACACACACACACACACACACACACACACACACACACATACACACACACATACACACACACACACATACACACATACACACACACACACACAAACAGCTTTGTGATCTAACAAGTTATTTCTACACTCAAATGTTTTCCTAAAGCTCAGTTGTGTATAGCGAGTTTGTGTGTGTGTGTGTGTGTGTGTGTGTGTGTGTGTGTGTGTGTGTGTGTGTGTGTGTGTGTGTGTGTGTGCCCATATGAGTGTGTGTGTGTGAGTGTGTGAGGAGACATAACATGGAGACCAGGAGAGCGGGATGAGACAGACAGGGTATGCAAGTGCACACCACCCGGATGCCAAAACCAACAGCCGTGCTGGCCGTCTGATGTCTGAATAGCATGCCTCGCTGGGACGGGAGGATGGGGGAGGGAGAGAGGGAGAGAGAGAGAGAGACAGAAAGAAAGAGAGAAAAAGAGAGAGAGAAAGAGGGAGAGAAAGACAAAAAGAAAGAGAGAGCGAGAAAGTTGACTCTGCGCATGTGTTTTTCTTGCAGCGGGCTGCGATCACGTCGTGCACAGTGTGAGCGGCACTATCACGAGCCCCAACTGGCCAGACAAATATCCCAGCAAGAAGGCGTGCTCCTGGGCCCTGTCCACCACCCCTGGACACCGCATCAAAATAGTATGTGCCTCTCCCATCCTGACGTTAACATCTTGTGTACGCATGTGTGTGTTCATGTGTGTGTGTGTGTGTGTGTGTATGTGTGTGTATGTGTGCGTGTGTGTGTGTGTGTGTGTGTGTGTGTGTGTGTTTCCGTGCGTGTGTTTGCGTGCATGCGTGTGCGCGCGCGCGTGTGTGCGTGCGTGCGTGCGTGTGTGTGTATGTGTGCGCACGTGCGTGCGTGCGCGTGTGTGTGTATGTGTGTGTGCGCATATGTGTGTGTGTGTGTGCGTGTGTGTGTGTGTGAGAATGTGTGTGCTGTATTGTCAGGTCTGATTATTTTCAGAGCAGTGTCAGCAAATGTTTGCGGGTATAAACTCCATTATGTGATGTTTCCCATTATAGCCTTATTTGTTATTGTTAAAGCATGAGCCCATCTATTTCATACGTCAACTCTGAATATACCGCAGTCATCCATGACTGTGCTTAGCACACAATAGATATTTGCATTTTTTATTTTATTTTTTGAAACCCTGATTATTGTAAAATGTCTCGGCTTGTTGAAACGCCTGAAGGCATGGTTTTAGACGATGCTGTTTAGATAATGCGATGGCTGGCTCGCCATGTGTTTCACATAACAAAAACCACATCCTGCTCGCCTGGTCGACACCCAGGCAACAAACCCCAATTTCCTCCCGCTGGGCCACCTTAATGATTTCATTGATTGATTGGTTACAGGCGTTCAACGAGATCGACATGGAGCCGCACGTGGAGTGCGCCTACGACCACATCGAGATTTACGACGGGCGTGACGGGAAGGCGCCCAGCCTTGGACGCTACTGTGGCACCAAGAAGCCGCCGCCCATCGTGTCCAGCGCCAACAAGATGTTCATCCGCTTCTTCTCCGACAACTCCGTGCAGAAGAAGGGCTTCGAGGCCTCACACACTGCAGGTGCAAATCCCAGGATGAAAACGATTGTGTGTGTGTCTGTGTGTGTGTGTGTGTGTCTGTGTGTGTGTGTGTGTGTCTGTGTGTGTCTGTGTGTGTGTGTGTGTCTGTGTGTGTGTGTGTGTGTGTGTGTGTGTGTGTGTGTGTGTGTGTGTGTGTGTGTGTGTGTGTGTGTGTGAGAGAGAGAGAGAAAGACAAAGAGGAAGAGAGAGGAGGATGAAAAGACACAGAGGATGAGTGATCTAGAGAGAGAAAGTAAAATGAAGGGAAAGTAGGATTAGAGAGCACAGGGCATGTGAATGTGGCTGCGTGTGTAGTCATCTAAAAAACTCTTTAAAGTCCTCCATAAATCTCATCCTATATTGCCCGTGTGAAACGCTGTGACCAGATTATCAGACAGAGACTCCAATGAGGAGGACTGACTGACTAAAAGAGACAAAAGGATTAAAAAAGGAGTGAGAGTTGAAAGTGTGGACAGGGCTTGGTCCAGCGAGACCAGCGCGGGGCAGTGCAGGGGGGGGTTGTGCCAGGACACTGGCCCACGTGCCAAAGCCCACAGGAACGGCAGCAGACACTGACCAGCCTCCTGCCTGCCCTCTGTGACCGGGCTTTAGCTGCCTGCTGGGACGGTCGAGCTCACAGCGTCCGGCACGGCTCGTTTTTTTTTTTTTTTTTTTTTCGTTTTTTCCCCTGTAATTTCACGGCTCAGCAATTGTTATTCTCGTTTGGTCCGGGGTTGGGTTATGCAATGTGCTTACAGCATTAAGTTTCTCTAACAGTGGGGATTAGGATTAGGGCCAGGGTCTACCTTTGAGTTGTGTGGTCGTTTCATTTTTCATGCTGGTGAGAGCTGAAGGCCACACACTGCCTGCTTATTTACATGGCCTTGTCCACAGTGTATATATTGGCCGGTGCTTTGTGGTGTCTTGCTATATTTTTTGATGTTTTTATTTATATTCATTGAAACCAACGAAATGTTTTACCACACTTTACAATACATGTCTTTAGTGCCAGGTGCCTAACAGGCGAGTCATTTTGATATAAAAGCACATTTTTACAAGATGGTATTGTGCAAAAGTCTTAGGCATTTTGCAGTTATTATTATCTTGTTTTATTCATTGAACTTTCTGTAAAAAACAATAATGGAAGCATCCTTGCTTTACAGCATTTTGTCCAGTATGCCTACAATTATTGTGGTATGCCTAAAGTTTCTTACTGGACGTAAGGTTAAGGTTAGCGTAAGGAAGAGGATTAGGGTTAGTAACAAGTATTAGAATGCATTAACATGTCCACTTTATTACTTTATTACACTGTAATAACCACCTGCAATGTGATGCTAACCACATGTAATGTGATACAGCTTCAAACATTTTGACTTTTGTTTCTGTGTGCGTGTGTGTGTGTGTGTATGTGTGTGTACAGAATGTGGCGGTCATCTGAAGGCAGAAGTGAAGACTAAAGACCTGTACTCCCACGCCCAGTTTGGGGACAATAACTACCCTGGGGCGTCAGACTGTCAGTGGACCATCTCGGCAGAGAAGGGCTACGGCGTTGAGCTCATTTTCCAAACGTTCGAGATCGAAGAGGAAGCTGACTGCGGCTACGACTACATGGAGCTCTTTGATGGGCCTGACACCAAATCCCCAAGACTGGGCCGGTACTGTGGATCAGGGGTAAGACTGGCGTCAACAAACCCATGGAAACAAAGTAAAGAGCGACACACAGTTGAACATCCCAAGATGCAAGAGTAAAAAGGAGATTCCCAAATGAAGTACTTGGAGCATTATAATTGACACTCTTTACCATATTCCTTTACTCATACCCACTGTGCGAATCCATCTGCTTAATGTATAGTTTTGGGGAATCCATCTGCTTAATGTATAGTTTTGGGGCTTTGTTTACCTTTAATGTGATATTGAAAGACTGATAGGAAGTCAGTGGGAGGCAGAGATAGGGTGGGACCAGGAAAGGACCCAGGCCTGACCTGAAACCGGGTCTCCATGGGCACTTGGACCCGAATGAGGTACCGGCGCTGTCACCAGTTGTGCCACAGCGCCCCCGAGCATCCACTTACTTTAGGTGTTTTTTTCCTCAATGTGCGTACGTAAAACCAAGAAACCCATTTGCCAAGAAACCCAGAAACCCATTAACATTCCTGTCTGAAGTGAGGAAGTGCATTAGTCGGTTGGTCGGTCGGTCTCTTAGAGACTCGCTTGTTAATTAGCCAGAGATAAGAACAATATGGGTCCATTATTTTGCCAGCCAGCCTGTTCCTGAGAATAAATCAGATCTTTGAGAGCTCTTCATTAGCACAAGCGGGTCAGTGGGGCGGCCGGCAGACTTGCAGGTGTTGCACGATTATTCCACATCTTGTAATCCATCTGACGGCGACCTAAATTCAAACTAATCCCACATGAAAAAGCGGAGCTAACCTTACAAAAGGGAATTGCAGGGTGTTTGTAGGGAGTAACCCTCACAGGCCTTTACCTGTATACAATCCTTAAACACAGAAGGTTGTTGATGTTTGAGCTCATCAGACAATCAAATTGAACCCCTTCTTGTCTTGCGGATGAAGTAATATGTCGATTGGCTGGAATTTGTCGATTGGCTAGGAAAGGCCAGGATTGTGTCCAAAACCAGTGCAGACACAGAATGGACAGCTGAAGGACTGCCAGAAATAAAAGACTAAATTCAACATGAAGGGTATTGTATCAGAATTTAACACACTACTTTGAGGGAGCTAGGAGTTGCCGTGGAAACAGAGTACCGTGGCTTTGTTCTATGACCTTTGAGCCTCATTCAGACTTTGATGCACAGATGAAATTGATGTGATGCTGGGAATGGGACACTCCTGTCTTGGGCCAGTAATGAGCACTGACCCTGGTATCCCTAATTCCCCCTGTCTGTGGTCAAGTGGAGAAAATGGTGCTGCACACACACACACACACACACACACACACACACACACGGAAGACACGGGGAGTCGGACTCCACACTGCCGTGGCATCCATTCCCACTCCAGGAGCAGCAGCTTAGTTCCATTCCGCTTCAGCTCACCAGCCGCCTCCGCTTATTTCCCCCGAAGCCCAGCCGCAGCAAATCGGTCGTGGCAGGCTCCGAAGCGGCCAGTAATGTCCACGGTAATGAAGGGACTGATCCCTCCATTAGCGCTCCTGTTGGGAAAACCCCTGCTGAGCACCGAAGCGAGAAGTGCGGCCAAGGGGCAGGGCGTAAGACTGGCCGGTGTGTACACACACTAAGCCGTACTGAAGCCGCACGACGCCACGTCAGAGCAGATGCCCTTCCTCTCGCTCGCGTCTGTGTCCTGGCATATCGCTCTGTGCAGCCCGTACTGGATGCTGGCGAATGGACGGAGGCTTTCTACATTCACACAAGTGACGTCCACGTGCTCATGTACAGTTGGATCAAACATCAGGCGCTCATAAATGGAGTGCTTGGGGTTGAGGAACTCCCAGTCAAGTAGGGTGTATTGCAGCAAGGAGAAGGATGACAAATGTCCAAAGTCAACCTTGACTAGATTCAGTGGCTCCCATTTATAAGCCTGATAGAGATATAGTCAAAGATAATTTAAGCAACTAAGGCATTTCATAATATAACAACATTTACTGCAATGTAACCATGTAACAATATACTGATAGAATTTTTTCTTCTCTGTCTGTTTTTCTCTTCATTTCTCCACACTCTGTCTGTCCATTTTTGCTTCTTCTTGTTCTCTCTCTCTCTCTCTCTCTCTCTCTCTCTCATACACACACAGCCTCCTGAGGAGATCTACTCTGCCGGCGACTCGATCGTCATCAAGTTCCGCTCTGACGACACCATCAACAAGAAGGGTTTCCACGTCCGCTACACCAGCACCAAGTTCCAGGACACGCTGCACTCGCGTAAAAAGTGACCCGTGGGGGCCGGGAGGGGCCGACCGGGGCCCAAGGAGAAGCGCAGGGGCCCCAAAGGGAGGCGCCAGCCCGTCGCTCGGAGACCCCCGGCCGCCAAGATCACCCAGACTGGACGCAAGACCAGCCGCAAGACCGCCAACCGCACCTCAGTAGTTCCCAGGGGCTCTGGCGCCCCCTAATGACTGTGAGGAGTATAAGCCATTCTGCCGTAGACCTTGTTTTTACCTTTTTTTATGGTTATGTTTGGGATTGGGGGGGTGGGGGTTGGAGTGGGAGGGTGGCGCTGATGGGAGGTGTTTCTGGCTTAGGTGTGTTTTTGGGGGGGTGGGTTGGTTGAGGGGGAAGAGGGGGGTAGAAGAGGGGGAAGAGGGGGGTAGGAGAATAAATTGACCCCTGGATTGTTTGTTTGTTTTTGTTTTGTTTTTGTTTTTTTCTTTCTTTCCTTTTTTTAAAAAAAAAACAGAAAAACAAGCCTCCAAAAATGAGAGCAACACGAACAGACAAGTTTCTCAGGATCTCCAGGATGACAGCCAGCAGGCTGTCAGATCCCTGTGCTAACGCCAGGCCAGTCCAGTCCAGCACACCACACCACACTATACCACAATGGGGGGAGGGGGGGGCATTTTGGGGGAGGGCAAGTGAATAGGGGAAGGGGTAAAGGGGAGGGCAGGGAGAGGGGTCCTAGGCAGATTCTCACCTCCATCCCTCTGTGGTTCCTTCCGGAAAGTCCTCTCGTCTGTCCGCCCTTCTCTGTCCCTTCGCAAAAAGGAGTCTGCGTCCAGAGATTTTTTGCAAAACAAAGACATGACGAGTTTTCTGACACTGTATGTTGCAGCAGAGATGCATGTATTTACCGCTCGGAGAGACCAAGAAATAATTGTACAGTGGCGGCGGCAGCGGTAGCGGTACCTCCACCCTACCGCCACACACCATGTGTAACGACCATTTCCCTGGCCATCAGTCCCAGGATGTCCTCCTAAGTACCGTTAGCAAGGCAAATGAATGAATCAGTTACCGTATTAAAGGACTAATAAATGAAACGTGGCCCATGTCTGCTGGCTGTTAATTGCTTTTCCATGATGTGAACGTGTACGTGAATGTGTTCAATTGTCGCTTCGCACTTCAGCACACACGGTTTTCTGAAAGGGCCGTGGGTAATTTACTGTCTGTGGTGTCCATCATGGATGGCGATAAACGCCGTGTGCAGACAGTAAGTGCTCAAAGAAAAGAGGGGGATAAAATTAGCCCAGTGAAAACGCTGGCGATACAGTGCTTACATCGGTTGTCATCATCAATTGTTCATTACAATACCTCCCTTTTTTTACTCATGTCATGGGAAGGCATCTCTGTCGTTTTTCACCATGGGCAATAACTATTAAAAACTGGAATCAGGAGGTAGGTGATTTGTTTTTAGTGCATATTCACTTCTGCCCTCTTCCAAAAAAAATACAGAAGATGACTGATCTTCATGTCCTATATGTCATGCTAAGAATGTACACTGGCACACAAGCTATTACATTTGAAGCACTACCCTAGTCGGGTAAACCACAGCAGTATTGTCAATATGTCATGCCAGTGACAACAAAAACAGCATCAGGTACTTGATACTATGTACTGTATGTATTCTAGACACATGCTGTAGTGCTGTACAGTACTTGCTAGTGTGTTTGACATCTTTTGGGATGAAGCAAGTCTTTTGATTTGCTCTGTACATCCGGTTGACCAGGCCAGTCTTTGGCCTTTATTCATCAAGATCATCTTTCACTGTTTATTTGTCTTTACACACATCTGACATATACATGGGGAATGATGCCTATTGTACTGTGTGTGTGTTTTTTTTACATAGCTGTCATCTTGTGCACATATTAAATGGCATCTTCCATTGAAAATATGCATTACAAATATTCATTGGGCAGGGGCTTTATAGAAGCTTTGTACATCATCTCCAGTTCCTTACATTCCTTACACAAAATTACATTCTGCATAAAGCATTCCACCCACAATCAATCTACAGGGTAATTATGAAAAGTGACTTTAATCTGTGTGTTTTGTGGACCTGTTTGTACTCAACAAGGTTTTATCAAGATGGCAGCCCAGACATCTGGCTTAGTCACTCCCATAGGTCCAGAAGTATTACATGATAATTTCATTCTTCATCAGGAAATGAGGCTCTAGATTAGAGGCTTGATGATAAGGGGCTTCTGTCATCTATGAGTGTTTTCTGTTTGCTGTGAGCAAGCCTGTCATTTTGCCTTGAGTTCTGTTGCTTATACGTCCCCCTCTGAGATCTCATTTGATTGGACACCTTATCGAGTGATTGAGTCACTGTGCCCCAGTGCTGTACGGGTAGATGAGTGGGAGCCAGAGGGGTTTGTGGGAGGTCACCGTGACAACGGAAACCGGCAGCACTTCCTCTCGTCTGTTTAGCTCAAGGTCATGTGGTCACTCTGCCCACGCTGACCCCTGGCCAGATGTGCCAAGTGGTACACCCAATTATAAACACACACACACACATACAGAGTATGTCACACACAGACACATACACACGTTCACACTTATACACAGACATAGAATACAAGTGGAGGTTTTTCAAAAAGCAACTGGTAATTTTACCCATGTAAGTACAAGCCTGTGATTTTGCTGAATGTTGCTTCCTGCATCAACCCACACATCCTGACTTAAATTTCAGATTGTATGTTTATCTACATCCTCTCATGCAATGCAATCATTTTGCCTTTCAGGGCAGAGGACACATCACATGTTCAGTCAGTGTTTGCCAGTACCATAAACAATAAACACCATAAATGTAGCAGTGTAGCTAATAAACAATTATCTCATATTACTGGCTTCCTCCCCGATCTACAGGATTTGTGTTGTTTTAGTTTTCTTTGTGTTTGTTGGCTGTGATGCTTGACTTGACAGGTTTGAAAGGGGATCCTGTGGAAAACTTGCTATCTCTTACATGTAGGTGAGAAGTCTGTTGTTCAGTTTTCTCATTTTAGAAACAACAAAAGAATAAGAAAACCTTTTTTTCTCTCTCTGTGATTTTTATATTTACTGTTGTGGTGTCAATGAGCCCTTTCCATTCAGTGGTGTTCAAGTATAGTATAATGTCCCTTTTTAAATACCTCTTTTATATACATATACAGACGTAATGCATGACATTGTAATGAAAGGTCATCCATGGCCCTAGAAAAGCAGCTCTTCCGGATATACAGTGGTGTAAATTTAGACCTGAAGCTTTTATGCATTTCCCTTGTGAAGTGTGGTCTTAGATCATCAGTACAACTACAATGACTGAGGAAGGTCATGTGTTTCGTTGTTTCTTTCAGTACAGGATGTGCACATTCAACTTTGGGTTTGTGTATGCATTTAATGATATGTATGTACAGTATGTATGTATGTATGTATATATGTATTGATAATTGTACTCAAACACACTAATATTAGCTCCTTTGATGTACAGGAAGCCTATATGACCACAAATATCATAGATTCAAAACTAAAGATGCAATGTATTTATATTGTATAGCTGATTTTCACAAACGTATTTGTGTTAAGAACTGTATTTCATAAAGATGATAATATTTTCAATTTGAAAAGGCTCATGTCACATTTTTGATGCTGTCCTTCAAATCCTTCCATGTTGACCATACAATGAAATTGGGATATCTCACCATCTGCAAATTTCTCTAGGCTGTAAGGTGGTGTTGTGCTTAAGAAGCCCGGCTACCATGCACTAGCCACAAAAGTTGTGAGTTCAATTTCCAAAAAACATTGTGCCCTTGAGCAAGCACTTAACCCAGAGTTGCTCCAGGGAGATTTGCCCCTGTAAATTGGTATCTGTAAGTTGCTGTGGATAAAAGTGTCTGCTAAATGCATCAACACGAGGTGTGACTGTGTACCTTAGCAGCTATCTGTGAGATTCTCTCAGTGAGTCAGAACCTCAGAGACCCTATTACAGTAAACTAAAGAAATATGATGACAAAATGTCAGCACATACCCCTACTAGACTGTTCATAGCCTCAAGTATTTTTTTGTCTTAATTCTGTAATCACACTATTGAAACTTTTAATCAATATTATATGTGTTAGACACAAACATATCAAATCAAGTTAATCATTGACTTCCTGGTTTTGCATTGCTGCTATATGATATTGTAGCTCCTTCTTTTAGGATGTTTACTTTTAAAGCAATATTATGTAGCTCTTTTACCTCTACACTTATGATGACACACCAAAGTCCTTTTTTTTTATTTATTTTTTTTATTTTTAGGCAAGTCACTCCACTCAGCGGCCATATTGTAACACATGTTGGGCACCAACAACGCATTTTATATTGTGGGGCATGGACTCTCTGACATTGCCAATGCATGCCCCATGCATGGTGTAACATTAAATAACTTTGTTGGTACCATGCGGATATATGGCCCTTTGTCAGTTTTCGGCACACTAGGCACCCCCTTAGAGCTGAATGGGCACCAATACGTCGATAAGTGATTACAAGTGAAAAAAATACCAATTTACATTGTGTCTGATTAAAAACTTGATGGAAGGATGATGGGTTAAAAATTATCAGTAAACACTACAAACTTAATGGAATAAAAATGGAATCAGACACAGCACTACGCCCAGGGACTTACACTCTGGCATCAAGTGCATCACTGCTTAATCTGCAGTCACCACTAAGCATTGGAATGGTTTAGAAATGTACACAGCAGCATTAAATCATCTGTCCATCCCCACTCACATTCAAGTCCATTTTCTTCACAGTTGTCTACAGCTCCATGTCCTCAAAACAGAAATGGTATTTTGCACATACCACTGGCCTGAATATTTATGCACTGAACAATTTGCATGTTTTTTTGGTTTAGTGCATATTTTCATATGCACTAAACATGTTCATTGGTTGTTTTGTAGATCACTTCATAGCCACTCAGTACTTTGGATGGAGTAGCTCTGAAGCTTCCACTAATGGTATACAAAATCTACCCATCAACTCACCCCCCAAAAACTTTAGGGCTCCACACAATTAAGTAACATTACCCCTCTCATTATGCTTCAGAGCATTTGGAGACTGTTATAGGTCTAAAATATAATTAAATTAATCTGCATAATTAAAAAGTATGACATGAGATAATTTCTGTCAGCACAGTGAAAAACAGTCATGCATTGCAAATTCTGTCAAACTCTTTGCTAGGGGGGGGCTAACATTATCGTTTCCATTGTATTCAATGTCAAATAATTGGATGTGTGCAGCCTTTGCAAACACATATAACCATATTAGCATATAAATTGCATTTATTATGAATTACATTCATCAGCTGAGGATGATGCCTCCTTGCTTTGTTGTTATAGTTTTTGGTTTGTTTTCCTATCAGCACCAATGCTAACAGAGACACACAGATTTTTAAGCAGCTGGTGACGTGCGGTGAGGGAGAAACTGCCTTGGTCATTGGAGGCCTCTGTAGGTCAAGCATGAGAAGTCCCTTTGAAGGGAACCTTCTTGGCAGACAGATTTAGAAAGAAGTATTGAGGTGTGCCTTAGCTTTTCTGAGAGGAGCGAGTGGTTTTGACCAGGTGCCTTTGAATTGGCTTTTAATGGCACTAGCAAGCTGCTTCAGAGAGGGAGGGATAGATCAGGTCAGGTCAAGGAGCCCTGCTCTCACAGTGAGAAGGCCTTCATAGTACTCTTGAGTGAGTTTGGAGGGGCAACATGCACTTGTTTGATCATCAGAAGTGACAACATCCTCTGCAAGGATGCAGGATGATCATGGAAAACAAACACATTTCAGTGTATTCTATACTAGAACATGGTTTAGTAATGGATCTGCCTTCAGAATAAGTGGTAAACCTCCTAATAAAAGAGCCCTATGTCTGTTTTGCTAAGAGAATGATGTCATTGGGGCATTTATAGAAGGTATATAAATTATATAATAATTATATAATAATAAATATATAATATAATAATAAATGAATATACAGGCCTTCAGAATGTTAAAGTCCAGGGACAATTTTTGTTGTTGTTTGTTTAGCATTGTTTGTCAACAAACAAAACCTACACATCTTTAAAGGCAGCTTAAGGTGACCTGCTCAGCATGTAAAGAAGGACATAAAAAACCACTGGAAACTGTTTGATCTCCAAAGGGGTTGTCATCACAGGCTGTCTGAAAGAAGGGTTTATCCGGTGCAGACCAAACTAGAGTCAAAAGCATTCCATCAAAGAGCAGACTAATTGCACTTTCGATAAACATTTCACACAGACACACAATTGTAAGTGCTGGTATAATTTAATATCATTAATAGTGGTATCAATCAAACATGCAGCTCAAATAGCTGCAAAACAGAAATGACTGATCACTTAACAATAAAACACAATGGCGTTCAGATAAGTGACAAATGACCATACGGAGGCAAATGCAGCCCTGATGAGGGTTTCTCTTGCAGTTTACATTTCAAAACAGAAATGCCTCAAAATTACTATTCAACGACGGCTTGCTTGAGAAACGACTACCGCCTTTAACACAAAAGGCACAAACACAATTTGTCTGACTCTTTAAGTACAACTCGTATGATTAAATGTGCACTGGCAAATGAGCGCACGAAAACAATGGCATCACACTTGGAGCCAGAGCTAGTGAAGTATGAAATAACTTTGAAAAAAAGAAAAAGCTCCACTCTCATTTGGGATTCATTTTTTTTGTCTTTTTTCGGTATTCAAATTAGTCTTGACCTACTCTGTTTCAATATACTATGTCTGCCTGAATGACACACTTACAGGCAGTGTATTATCAATAAGAAATGACAAGACTGTGCAGGCTTGCAGATATCCCATTGTCATTTGTTATTTGATAGATTTCACAGGTCCATTAAATCACCATAGTGACTTTCCCTTGGTATAGGTACGATTGTAACCTCACAAGAGAGACGGGCGGTTAATTTCCATTTGTCTACAATACATTCATTATCCTCCCTCTCCACTGGCTGCACAGACATTGAAGCACAGACATTGAAGCGCAGGCAGTGGCAAGTGGATCTCTGTCTGTGTGTGTGCATGTGTTTATGTGTGTGTGTGTGTGAAGCTGTGCAGGTCTCCAGGGCGATTAGCATAGATCCGGCTCAGCGTGTGACCTGTCAGTCAAACTGTGGAGTCTGACAGCCTCAGGGTGCCTACAGGACAGAGAGCTGTGTGTGGCGGGGGAACACCTGGCCATTTCCTCTCCTCTGCTCCCTCCACTCCTCTCCCTCTCTCTCTGTGTGCCTCTTTCTCTCTTTAGCTCTGCCTTCTCTATGCCTCTTTATCTTTGTTGTTCTCTTGCTGTCTCTCTTTCTCTCTCTCTGTATCTCTGCAGTTCTCTTCTCTTCTGTTCATACTCACTGTTCATCACCTGGGCATTTCTCTCCTCCACTCTCTTTATTTACCTGCAGTTCTTTTCGTGTTCTCTCTCTCTATATCTATGTATACCTCTCTCTCTGTCTGCAGTTCTTTTCTTGATCTCTCTCTCTCTCTATGTATACCTCTTTCTCTATATGTATATATATGCAATTCTTTTCTTGTTCTCTCTCTCTCTCTTTCTATGTATACCTCTCTCTCTCTGTCTGCAGTTCTTTTCTTGATCTCTCTCTCTAAATATATGTATACCTCTTTCTATATGTATATATATGCAATTCTTTTCTTGTTCCCTCTCTCTCTCTTTCTACAGTATGTATACCTCTCTCTCTCTCTTCATGTCTGCAGTTGTTGTCTTGCTCTATGCCTCTTTCTGTATCTCTGCAGCTCTCCCCTCTTCTTCCACGTCTGTTCTGTCCATCTCTTTTGGGCACCATCTCTTTCCAACTCCGTCTCTCTTGTGTCTCTCTGGTAAGTTCCCTTTGTCATACAATAATGCTAGAAGAATTCACAGAATTCGAAGGGCCAAAACACAGTCAGTTTTCTACTGTCACAACTGACCCTTTTTTCTCACTTCAAGTTCTGTACATAGAAAAGTTTGAAAAACTTTGTACATATCTATGTGTAGTTATTATTCAGTCTGGTGTGTTCATATACAGTGTAAGTTCTGCTACATAAAACCTGTACATCATGTGTGTTTGTGCATAGACAAGGAATTATTACGCCCTGCCTTGTCATTCCGATGCAGCAGTGGGGTTGTTCATTGACATCTTTGTTGTTTACATGTTGAAGGTGTACCAGGGGCCGGGGAACAGCTGGCCCCAGACCCAAAAGACGACGGCCCCCAGGCCCATGGCAAGCAGCACCACCAGGCTGGCTCTCAGCACCGCCCTGGGGGGCCTACGGAAGCCCTCAGGGCCCATGGCAGCCAGCATGGCTGTGGTGACTACCAAGGTGAACACGATGGACACAGCTGTGTTGATGGCTACGATCTGGCCAAACTTGGCGAAAGGCACAATGACACAGAAGAAGAGTGGGACGGTGGAGATCACCGTGGTGACGGCGCTGGATACTATGGCAACGCCGACATGGTCAATGGCCTCCAGGGTCCTTAGGCCGAAAGGATCCTGAGGAACAGAGGAATAATATGAAGAGTTATGTTCCAGACTCTAAATCCTCCATTTTAATGAATTTTCATGAATCATTTTTTTACATTTTGCTTTCCAAGTAATTTCAGTAAAACTTTAATTGGGTATTGTTATTTATTTATCTTTACTCAATAAAAACAACAACAACAACAACAACTGCAATTTTATTGATATTACCTGAAATACACAATTAAATAACATGACTTATTGTTTTAAAAAATGGAGATATAGCGTTTTGGAACCAAACATATGCTTCATGAACTTCACTAATGTGGCACAGTGCGGTTTGAAATGTGACACAAATGGCCCTTTCCATTTGACTTGTAAATCCGTATCCCGAGTTGGAAAGTGTAAATTACCCAGCTTTCTTGCGGCATTTCACGCAGGCACGCCCCCTTTACCTCAGAGTACTTGAGGGTACCCCGAGGTGGATGTACGACCTTACGACAAACATGGCTGCGCCCATAGTTGAGATGAGATGACATGTATTTTTTTCCATATGTACTGTGTTGATCATTTTAATGTTGATGCAATGCTCTTACACACTAGATTACATTGCTGCTTCAATCCAGTCACCAATTCATGCATTGCACGGTCTTGCTGTGCGTGCGATACAATGTAACAATTTGTTTTCCAGCCGTTTAGCTAGAGGCTACAGTAGATGTACAAAACAATAACAATGACTAGTCTCCTGCTAATGCCCCTTGTGGCTCGAGAGAAACACGTTCCTTTAGCAACTCATTCGTACATGTTGTACGGGTGGGTGTACGATGATTTACGACTCTAATGGAAAGGGCCAAAAGTCATTTGAAATCAGACAGCATATTGTTTGTTTATGATGTTGTAGGGAAATTAAAATAACTTTCCTCAAAGAAACCCAATATACTCTCTCAATATACCCTCTAGAAATTGGATATGAAATATTCATACAATGTTAGCGTTTATGTTTGGTCCTCGCTCCCTTAAATCCCACAAAATAATAGAATGTCAGTTACAATCAGCAAAGCCCTAGTCCTTTTTCATGTGCCCGAAGTCTTATTTTGTGATCTCTAACCACATAAAGCTCCTCAGGCAATATTTTTTTCAGTAATAGCCTCTCATTTCCTGGGTGACAAGCATCACGCCCACCTACTCCTTTCATCTTCTGGCTCCTTATGCACAGAGGGTGGCGCTGGGAGGCCATTTAGCAGAGTGAGACGCAACACAAGCACTCTGGGACCATTCAGGCGCTCAAGGGCTGATATTCTCAGACTCTCAGAATGGGAAACAATAAAAAAGAGAGAGAGAGAGAGAGAGAGAGAGAGAGAGAGAGAGAGAGAGAGAGAGAGAGAGAGAGAGAGAGAGAGAGAGACCCCTAAGCCAGGCGAACGCACTCGAGGAGAACATACCAGGGGATTAAGATTAAATAAAAAGACAAGCTCTGTTGTGTTTACCCCGCAGTGAGGCGAACCGGGAGTGGATGCAGCAGATGCGGCGGCAGCTGCAGCAGCGACAGCGGCGGTGGTGGTGTCCCCAGCCAACAGGTAGCCCTCCACCAGGTGCAGGCAGTAGTCCACCGACGAGCCCACCAGGATGGACAGGGAGATGGCCTCCACCGCGCCCATTTCCCAGCCTAGCCAGTACATGATAGCCACCACTGTGCACACCACCCCTGCAACAATTACATTCATTATTCACCACACACACACACACACACACACACACATACACACATACACACACACACACACACACACACACACACACAAATAATAACAGTGTAAGGTCAAATAAACCAGTTTACATTGCGTTGATGCTTACCCTACAAAAAGGTTCATACATGTATGATATTGAAATATATTGCAGTATGATTATATTGACGTTATGGGTCAAGACATGACAGAGAATATTTCCTGAAAACCACATAGGTTTCCTGTCACCACAGTCTTCATGCTGTAAACCCCTTCCCTTTGCTAGTCACACAGTAGATCTTAAACCCACCACCTCCCATTAATTTGCCTAACACACGCACATGCACACACACACACACACACACACACACACACACACACACACACACACACACACAGACACACACACACACACAATATTCCACCATTGTGTTTTCCAATGGAATTCAATTTTGACTCAATTTAGTCTTTCATTTATGTACCAGCGGGTGTCATGAAGGGGCCTCACACAATCTGCAGCCTTAACAATACAGTTAGCAGAGCCTGTGATGCCTCGTATTTAAAGAGACAAACTGGATATGCACGACGTTGGTATGCACAGAGTGAGTGAGTGTGACTGTGAGTGCCCACAGAGCCTTGCATCACCCTGTATATTCTCACAGCATGCTTCACCGAGTCGATTCAAAAAACAAAACAAAAAAAACATTCAGTTTGAAATACTGCAACCCACTTCATTCCCATTCCATGTTTTAAGGCTGCAACTGTATGGTGTAATGAAACATAACAAAACAAAACACGGAGGGAAAAAAGACGGAAACTCAAGACTTTACCCAGAATGCTGAGCAGGATGGGCAGCAGCAGGAGGGGATGAGCGGTGAAAACGGACACGGCGGCGACACAGATGACCAGCGACAGGAGGAGACTGTAGAGCGCGCTCTCCACACCTGGAGCAACAACAGCAGACAGTGACGACCACAAGTGATCGATCGGACGCCAGATGACACGTTTATCTTTACCAAGCTCACAGTGAGCGTGACTGAATAACCTGCACACTTCATCTGCTCATCAGCCGAGCGTCTAGGGTTGTTAGCACGGTGTCAAGTTTCAGTCATTCTCTACAAGTGTTCAGTGCTCTTATTGGTGCATGAAGGTATCTGTTGCTATGGTTACAGCAAGTTGCTGATGATTACCAAGGCTCTGTACACTGTGTACACTGATTGTTGACTCCCAGCAAAATTAATCACAGAAAAATGAGTGCGGGCCTTGGACTACTTTGATTATTTTTTTTTTCTAGGCTTTTCTCTCTGTCCCTGGCACCTGCTGGTTTGGACGGAGCTCTTACCAATGATCTCCATGAAGATCTGCTTCCAGTGCTCACAGGTCTGGAAGCCACGGCGCAGAGAGGACGCCTGCGGGAGAGAGGCCAGCAGCTCCTGCAGGAAGCTCTCCCACTGCACGTAGTCAGCGTGCGTCTGGAACGACGACTTCCCTTTGTAGGTAGTCTGTGTGTGTGTGTGTGTGTGTGTGTGTGTGTGTGTGTGTGTGAAAGAGAGAGAGACACAGAGAGAGAGACAGAGACAGAGTAATTCTTTCAGGAGAATTCTCGAGGCTTATACTGACAATAACAATGACAGTATAGAAAATAACAGATTGAAACTTGTAAAATGTAGAAGCAATCATCTTGATGAGAAGGAACAACAGTTTCTCTAGTTTTATATCTAGAATGATACCATATGCCATAATGTTACCATCTGTCCACTGCTATATTTCGTCAAGCATGGAGATTCTGTCACAAACAGTCCAATTGTAATACAACTGCTTGCTGCTTGACTTTTCCCTTATTAAATGTGTGATGATCAAATGTTTAAAAAGCATCACAGCCTCTTTTAGGTGTCTGGGGTGGGAACTAATCATCTGTTTCCTGTCTCTGAGTCACTATCATGATTCAGACGCACACCTGTACACTCTGGCACAGCACTTTCTTATATCACTGGTTATATCAGCACAGATTTGGTGAGGCTGGTAAATGAATGCATTGTGCAAATAACAGAATAATTTTACCATCCATTTAAATATGTAGTTGTTGAACAAACACACACACACACACACACACACACACCACCACCCATTTGTCATTGGATAGCACAGCTTATGTAATAGTTGAATCTACAAAATCTGCATGCTAGATGTTAGAACAACACACATGGGATTGGGAATGGGCAAAAAAACATCACAAACCAAGAATGACAGTCCTGTCCCTGTACTGGAACACTACTGAAAACACAGAATACTCCTCTGCATCCCCTGCATATTCCCAGAGATGAACTGGAGAAAGATCAAATGCTGCCCTGCTGTGGCTAACAAACAAACAAGACTAAGTACCAATAGAGATATCATACTACTATGGTGACATGACAAAGAATAAATAATCTGGATCCAACTGAGATGTATACTGATAGAACCCTGCAGCGTAAGTGGTGAACACATTTCTTATGGAGATATGGAGATATAGATATGGAGCACTCACCGACTCGAAGGCCATGGAGATCCAGTGCACTCGGCCCCCCTGCATACCGATGGCCCCGTGAGACAGCTGCCCCGGCAGCAGGTTGGGCTCGGGCAGGGAGTGGCACTCCGGGTGCATCAGAGGGAGAATGCTGGAGAGGCTGTTGCCTGAGAGGGAGAGAGGGGGGGGAGAGAGAGAGAGAGAGAGAGAGAGAGAGAGAGAGAGAGAGAGAGCAGAGGAAGAGGGAGAGAAAAAAGGAAGAAAGAGAGAGAACGAGAGTGAGAGAAGGAAGGGGTAATTTTTATGTTTGTGTGTATGAACGTGTGTGTGTGTGTGTGTGTGTGTGTGTCTGTGTGTGTGTGTGAGTGTGTGTGTGTGTGTGTGTGTGTGTGTGTGTGTGTGCACGCACATGTGCACCTGTATGCGTACACATGTATGTGCGCCAAAGCATCTCTACCTGTCCTTCAGTGCATACTCACCTGCAGGTAAACACTGCGCTCCACCAGGCTTGACCAGCTTGGTGTTGGCACTGATGGCTTTGCAGAGTTGGCAGAGATGGCCAATCTCTTTAAAGAGGTCAAAGCTGGGATCATATATTACACTGCCCTTTGGAGAGAAATTCAATTTCCATCTCATTAATGCCCATACGAATTATAGCTTGCTCCAATTAAATTACTATACTATACTATATATTTATGATGCAATAGCTCATCACCATGCCCTCCAACACACACATGCTGTACACTGATGGGATGTGTCTTACCGTATTACTGGTGTAGTATTATCAGCAGTTTTTCTTTACATCAGACAACACGACTACTTACCATATCTCCAATGACATGGTTGTCCAGGTACTGTGTCCGATTGATACCAAGTATGCCAAACACCACAAACACCATGGCTCCAGTGTCCACCAGGGGGCGCACTGCCGGCTTCCCGCACACGCCTCCCCCACAGGGGTTAAAGCCCGAGGTCTTGGATGTGTTTGCCAGGGTCGGCTCTGAAAGAGAGTAAGAGAGAGAGAGAAAGAGAGAGAGAGAGAGAGAGAGAGAAAGGTCTGGGTAATGAGAGTGGTTGCCTGGAGCCAGGGAGTTGAGTTTGTGGCACAAACACACAGTTTAAGTTTCACTGAGGCTCACACACACACACACACACACACACACACACAGACGAGTGCTTTGAGCAGTTGCCTCCTCAAAAGAGTCAAAAAGTCAAAAGTCTACCTCCAAAACACACACACACACACACACACACACACACACAGAGAGAGAGGCCTGCTTTTGAACCAAATTCCAACACTTTTGACAAATCAGGCTTGTCAGCACTGGACTAAGCATAAGCATGTCCCTGAAGGCTCTCTCTATGACCTGACTAGCAAAGGCCAGCATTTTAGCCCTCGTACACAGAAAACTGAAAGACAAGCACTTTTTGCCCTCCAAATTTGGTGTACTCTATTCATCCTTACTGCAGTGTAATTTCTTTTACGTGATAAGAAATGACTATAGGGATGACAAGACAGAATACTGCAGCACTCCTTCCTTTCTCCTGTACATAGATTCCAACAGAGATATTTTTGCACATTATCCTTGGGAGTAGCTAAAAAGCCTTTTTATGCTTTTTAAATCATCCCCCCTTCTCTCTCCTCCCTCTCCCAAGCACTTCAAGGAGCCCCAAGTGTAGAAGCAAGTACCTGGTCTGGTAAGAGAAATGGCATCTGTAGATGGGTGTGGGCTTTCAGAAAGCAATCTCACCACACACACACACACACACACACACAAACAAACACACACACACACACACACACACACACACACACACACACACACTATTTCTCTCAAGCACCACACTTTCAAGCCTACTTTAGAAACCAAACTCCCTGCCTGCGCTGGAAGATGCTGCTAGGCTGTCTATGGAGCGGTCAGCAGCAGTAGCAGCTGCAGCGGGCACTGCCATCCGATTCTGCTCAGGTCTACACTGACCCCTTTGCGGCCTTGTCTGGCAGAGACGAAGAGCGACGCCTTGGCAGCAACCCAGCAGGTGTGGCTGATCGGGGCGAGGTGTGAAATGTTAGATGTGTGTGTGTGTGTGTGTGTGTGTGTGTGTGCGTGTGTGTGCCCTGCCCTGCCAGCATGTATCCTCTCTCTCTTTCTATCCCTCCTTCCTTCCCTCACTCTCTCTCCCTTGCTCTCTCTCTCTCTCTCCTGCCATACCTGCGCTGTCAGTCTCCCCCAACAAACCCCCACCCTCTCTTTCTCTGTATCTCTCTCTCTCTTTTTCTTTCTCTGTCTCTGTGTCTCTCTTTCTCTCTCTCTCTTCTGTCTTACCTGCGGTACTAAGCGGGGTGTAGAAGCTGCCCTGGGTCGGCCCATCAGGCCCGCTGTTGATCACGCAGCCCGGCGGCTCAGCACACACGCGGCTGGGGTGAGGACTCAGACGGTGCTGTGCAAAATACAGCCTCCTGTGGGAGAATGATATACAGTTACCCACACACACACGCACGCACACACGCACGCACGCACGCACGGCACGCACACACACACACACACACACACACACACATACAGCTGATCAAGAAAGCTCACCAGAATCTTTTCTTTCTGAGACTAAAGAAGGTCCACCTGTCTCCCCAGATCCTGGTGAACTTCTACCGCTGCACCATCGAGAGCATCCTCACCAACTGTATCACAGTTTGGTATGGCAACTGCTCTGCCCACGACCGAAAAGCACTGCAGAGGGTGGTGAAAACTGCCCAACGCATCACCGGTTCCTCATCGAGCATCATTAAAGACTGTTCTCACCCCAACCACAGACTGTTCACCCCACTCCCCTCTGGGAGGCGTTACAGGTCTCTCCGCACCAAAACCAACGGCTGTCACCTTACTGAACTCTAACTCTGCATCTCAACTCAGCCCCCATATATCCGAAATATCCGACATGAACGGTTAGACCGAGAATTCTCGTCATGAAATTAAAATTCCACTGGAGCTCCAAGCGGTTATGTACACGCAGCCTTACAACACTGTTTACAGCTCTTCGAGTCGCGGTAAAATGTCATTTTTGGTACATAGCTAATTTAAATACACCTATGGTGTGTGTGGTTGCATTTCTTTAGGAGTAGGAGTGGTTTGTATAGAAATGGATATTAAGTGACACATACACGCAAGACGGCGAAAATACGGGACCGACGGTAATAGGGGGAGTTCCGATAGAACTCTTCCAATAATGGAGATGCAATTCTAGATACAAGTACAAATATAAAAATGAACAATAAATATACTGTACTCTAGCCTGTCCAAGATGCCCAAGGTTGCAAGTTCGAGTCTGGTGCAATAGTGTGCATGTCTATACAAGACCTCATCTCTCTCTCTCTCTCTCTCTCTCTCACCTGCTATGCTGCTGCTCGGCAGACGCCACATAAAAGTTGAACTCTGCTCTCCAGCCGTGGTGCGGGTCACATGATCGGGTTGTGATCATCCAGTGGGGATTCGGGCGGTACGCGTGCGAGACACACACCGTCAGCCTGGTGCTGAAGTTGCTATGGGGACTGCCATATGCCTGCGGGAGTGATAACACACACGTGTTTAATTCTCATGGAAAAAACCCACTGTGATCTGTGCAGGTGCTGGTTAATGGGAAATTTTCTGGTTCACTTGCAGCATATTGATTGCATATTGAATTCCATATTGTAAAAAATACCCCATATAGGCTACAGATGTCTGCTATTTTGTGACAAAGCAATTTAGTGACAATTTAGCAGTTTAGTGATGCTTGCTATTTCCTCTCGTGATGTTCCACAGCAAAAAATAAAAATCATGCAAAATGTTCATATACATCATAGGCCTTCTATCAAACTGACATAATTTGCAGCTGTGATTGATTCAAAGTACAGCCTGATGCTACACAGGTGTGGCGAGATTGAGGGTCACCTGGAACGATGGCACCTCTCCGTGGCCAGGTGTCAGTGCTGTCCAGGGTGCCGGGACGGTGGCGTTCAGAGAGAAGCGATAGAGAGTGACCGCAGACCCCATGTCCAACTTGGAGACATACACTGTGAGCAGCCTTCCTGCAAGACAGCCATTAAAATAATTTTGTAAATGTAAATCAGGTTTTTTAGCCAAGTATACCTGCATATACAAGGAATTTGTGCTCTGCATTTCACCCATCCGGGGGTAGTGTACAACACCCCCCCCCCCCCCCCCCCAAACCGGCCACCCTTCAGTTACAAGTGTCCGATTCCCTAATCAGTAGGCCACGGATGCCACAATGAGAATGTTTAATGAGAACTGTATAATGAGAAACAAAATTACATTGCATTTGTGAGAAGTGTGCTGGTTGCACAGGTGATGAAACTCTACAGTAAAGCTTCAACACTCAGAATAAAGTAAAATGATCTGTTATCTTGTCCAATTTTGAAACTCTTTCAAACATCACTGTGTCCTCAACACACCGGAGCCTAAAGTCATTTGGAATTGTGAAATTGTTTCATTTTGCATTCCACATATCATTTCTTTTATTGTCTGAGATGGAGGTGAGGTGAAAAACATTGGTCGCTCGGTCGAACAGGTATTGTTGTAAACATTTTTTATTTCCCCACACAAAGATAAAGCACCGACCATAAATTACAGAAAGAAGGGGTAGCATGCGGCGTCTGTTTACATCCCATCAAGAGTGCAGACAACCGGTAAGCATGGGGTAGCATAGCTACCTGATTGGGAGGTGGGGGCGGCTGATTTGGGCTGGCCGTGGAGAGAAGGATTGGAGGCGGCGCGAGAGCGCTGTTGAGCCGCAGGCCCTGGCATGGCGGGCACATGGTGGGCGACGCTGTGCAGGAAATGAGGTCTCTCCATGAAGGAGCCTTAAAGGCAAAAACACAAGATGCATTGTCATGAGCTTCAATCGCCAGTTGCATGCTGGACACTACACATGCCGCGTTACGTAAGTCACCACTGGCTAGAAGTAGCTAGAACTGGGTTCTCTATATAGTTGCTTATGGTTCTCATCTAACAAAACTAAAAGCCATGTCCATGTCACGTCCAAGTCTATCTTGAATAATTCACAATAGACACTAATCCAGCACAGAATTACAACGGAATGCAAAATAAAGGGGAAAGCCACATCTGTAGTAGAAACACTTCTAGCTTCCCCTTGTCTGACTGGTGACTGATATGAAAGCTAAGTCACCTGTGCTCAGTCCGATATCACACCGAGTCAGCCGGAGGATTTACCTGAGCATGTGAGGCAGGAGATTCCCTGGGCACTCAGGTTGCCGCGGAGATTGAGGAGCGTCTGGATGTTGGAGTCCTGGCGGAAGAGGAGCGGTGCGTGACTAGCCGGGCGTAGCAGGCAGCAGCAGAAGGCAGAGGCCAGCAGAACCAGGATATACACACCTGAAAGAAGAGAGACAGGAGAGAGAGAGAGAAAGAGAGATGGGGAGAAAGAAGGGGAGAGAGACAGAGAGGAGAAATAGCAGAGTGAGAAATGGAGAGAGAAAGAGAGAGAGGAGTGAGCGAGGGAGAGAGAAATAGCAAGAGAAAGAGAGCAAGAGAAATTGGGAGTGACTAAAGCCTAGAGAGAAATGAAACATGTGTAAGAACCTGACATAACAATGTGGATTTTGCCAGATAGCACAGCATGAGAGCAAGTGTCCTGAAATAAATACAACTTTCAAGTTGTAAACTGAAAGTACTTTCTTGCATCATTGTGCTACAATACGCTGGCTTTGTCCACACTGCTCTGAATGCCAATAAAACTCTTTGGAACTGAACTGAATTGAATTAAATTGAACTGCCCAGCCACACAGCAGCTTTGAGGCGCTCGACTTACCGATGACCGCCTTGCGTCTCTCCACCACCGGCTCTGCCACCCAGTGGCGCAGGACCCACTGGAGCCAGGTGCTCACCACCCCGACGCCACCCTTCCCCGACGGGTCCAGTGGCGGGTCCACGCTCAAAGACAGCAGCGCTGTGTCTGTCTCCACCTCACGTGGGTCTGGATGCAGGAGGGAGAGGATGGCATGGGCAGATGGAGACACGGATGGATCACGAAACGACAGTCAAGCGAGACTGGGATTCCCACCGAGGAGGTAGAAAGGGACGGCATCCAGAGTTCTGTGGGATTACTGTTACCTCCTAGCATGGCTGAAGGGTGGTGGCTAGAGTGGGGAGCTTGGGAGTGTGGATTTGGTATGGGGGGGTGGGGGGTGGTTAAGTGTTTGTTCAGCACTTAATGTCCTGAAAATGTGTCTGAGATTGGTTCTCCCCCTCAGGCCAAATCGTACTGCAGCAAGAAATGGATCATAAAGTCGCTCAGTTGAACCATTGCATAAAGTACTTTTTCTGAAGAGCCTGATAGTGGTTTAAGATTTTTTTTTTTTTTTTTAAACTATATTTCTATTTCATCTTGCCCTTTTGATTCCCCTTTGTCTCTTTTGAGTTTCGCTTAGCACGGCCATGATAAAATAAAAACACACTCTCACCTATCTCCATCTCCACGGATAGCAAGGCCACGTCGTCTTCGTCTGAAAGAGGGCTCTGACTCACCGAGGACATGCTGGAGATGACATTCCTCCTGGTGGAGAAAGACAGCAGCCTTGTATGGCCTGCTCAAAACAACCAAACAACCTCCACCTACAGGGTGACTTCTCTTGATCTTCCACATCAGTCTGGCTTAGCTGTTTTATAGCTGATTAATCAGTTGTCTGACTCAATTTGTGGATGATAACAATATGGGGAGCCCACAGAAGTGTCGCATTGACCAAAATAGAGTTATGGATAACCGTTCCCTTTTATTTCAATGGACACTGCTACGTTATCTACTTCAACCCATGACTTACTAAAATGACCACATCTTGACTTCATGCTACCCAGTTTTGAGAAGAAAACTATGAAAAGCCAACTCTCTCAGCTGCAGCCAGTACCAATATCCCTGCTCTAATTTATGCATTGTTGAAATCAGCCTATGGGAGACTAACCTCTTAGCATGGAAAATGTGATACTAATGACTGTGCTTAATTCTTTCAAGCCTGACCCTCCCCTGAGCAGGCCATACCATTTCAGACAGGCATTTCCCTGGGCAGTCCAGCACTGGCTCCATATGCAGAGGGCAGCGGGCATCATCAAGGACACCCACACCCAGCAGCAACTCACGATGAGGGCCATGAACAAGCCAAAGTCGTGGACCGCCGGGATCTGCACCAAACAGAAAGGTCAAAACCAGACGCCTTAAGAGATTTTGGTTACTGTACTAAAGCATTTAGTGCTTAGCACTTAGCACAGCTAAGTTTTGACATATGCTAAAGAGGAGGCATCATGAATAAACATGGCATCTGGCAGTGCTCCATGCTGCAATGTCTCCCCTCACAGCATATAAATAAGAGCATAAAAGTTTGAGAGAAGTGTCACTTGCAGTTTGGGGCTGTTTTACAATGATATCATTACGCATTAGCACCTCATTGTGCTCCACTAACCAAAAATATATTGCCACTGCCGAGATGAGGTTGCATTTCAGTGAACAGGTAGCACCCTCTAGGATGATTTAGGAATGCCAATGAGGACAAGCACAGCACAGTCTGCAATAATGTAATGTATGTAGCAAGCTATGCAAGAGTGATCAGTCTTATATAATGGGAAGAGAAGTCTTTTATATTAGGAGTTCTCTTGTTTACCACCAGATTGCAAAGGCTTTATTTAGAAGCCCTTGCTTGTTCTTCTTGGAACATGAGACATTGAAAGCTTCTAAGCAGACAGCTCAAAGGGGGTTTCAATAAAGAGGGGGGTTGAAATATCACGCTTCATTCCAGAGTTCAAGAAAACCATATATGTAAGGATTACCATCTAAATTGATTATATTTCCCTTGCTATAAATAATATGTCTGTCTGTTTGTCCATCCCTCCATCCATACACCCATCTACTGTATGTATCTTTATATCTATCTATCTATCTATCTATCTATCTATCTGTCTGTCTATCTATCTATCTATCTATCTATCTGGGGTGCCTAGTCACCTGGGAGAAGGTGTTAGCGGCGTAGGCGGCCGCCGTAGTGAAGGAGGTGAGGAAGGTGGCGCGGCCGGCAGTCTTCACTGTGTAGACCACTCGCTGCTCGGGCTGCCGCAGGTGCATTGCCTGCCGAAAGGTGCTAATGAACACGAACACATCATCCACTCCTACACTCACACACAGACACACACAGACACACACACACAAACACATAGAGAACATGAATTAATTCATAGCAGATGATCCTTTCACCCACAGCGACTTACAGTAGCCTACAGTTACAGTTTTTCTCAGTCGCTTTGGTGCTTTTTTCAGATCAGAATGAAAATTCTCATAACTATTAGTTCAACCTCCACAACATTTAGTCATTTGTGCACATCATAGTAGCAATTTCTCCTTCCTCTGAACAAATTGCAAATACTTTTGGACATGTATCAGTTGCTTACATACAATTCTCTGCTGTTTTTTAACATTATCATTTGCTTATGTCATGTCAGTCAAAATGAACTATACTTATGAATTCTGAATAGTCGTTCCCAATAAAACTAATAGTCTTCATTTCATTGCCTGAGTCATTACATACAAAATTGTTGAACTAGTTATCAAATTCTGTCACAATGCTGTAGAATTGCAAAGAGCATACAGTAAAAATGTACGTATTCAGTGTCTTGTACTCACTTACTCACCTAACTACAGCAATGTGTAACTTTACTGTAGTTTTCAAATGGCTGTACAAGTAATGCTGTCTTGAGCATGTTCAGGTAGTGTCACCGAGTTCTGACCTTTTTTTGCATTGGAAAACACTGAGAGAACTGTCATAATGAAAACATGACAAAGCCATTTGACTATCTTGTTCATAAACGATGGTGTCAAGACTTCTCATTTTGATGACACTGACAGTTTCATTGACATGAATACCTGCTTTTGAGGAATGGACTATCCATTTTGAGAAAGTGACGTGCTTTTGCAGGTCATCCACTAGGTTTTGCAGTTTGCACTAATTGTTTTGAGAATTGCACTAACTGCTGTGCAAATGTTAATAGTGATGTGAGAAAAGCACCAAAGCGACTGAGAAAAACTGTATATATGACCAGTGCATGTGTAGGTACTGAACCTATGTCCTACCTATGGCCTCCTTAACATATTAAGGTAATGGAGAAGGTGTGAAAAGACTGAAGCAGGTAGGAGGAAAGCAAGCACATAGGCCAGAATAACAGATACATGATTTGGTCTAAACGTAACACACCTGTATAGGGAGCTGCAGAGTTGGCTGAACATCAATCGATAAATAAAAAAAACTCAGCATGGAGTATGGCTGATGGACAAGATGAGAGTGTCATACTGCAGTGGGAACAAAACTTGAGATCTGACAGAAACACTGCTGAAGAGCCTCATTTCCAATTTTCATGAGGGAACACTCATAGCTCAAAGCTACTTTGTGAGGAGCACACACACAAACATACACAGACACACAAACACAAACACGCATGCACGCACGCACACACACACACACACACACACACACACACACGCAGACAGTGTTAATTCGTGAGGTTTCCTCCAAGCTCTTGGGTTATTGATTATACATTAAATTAATTAAAGCCCAGCTCAACCCTCTCGAATGAAGAAAAATGGTTTGGGGAAGTGGCTGATAAGACTCACCAATCCCAATGATAACGAATGCTGCCACTCCATTAAGGATCCCCAGATATCGCACCCCAAACACCACGTGGTAAAGGAACAGTGCCATCAGGCAGCTTAGACCAATGCTGGCCAGGCCAAAGAATGTCAGAAACACTACAAGAGACACATAAGACACACACAAGAGAGAGAGAGAAAGAGAGATTGCAGTTAATGTTGCCATGTTGCAGAGTAAGGTTTTTGCATGATCTATAATAAAACCTTCTCAAATATTATCTTGCAATATTTTACTCTATAAAATATTATGATATCCGTGTGTTTTATTAAATGGGTATATCGAGACAAACTTAAATGCTGCTGAGAGTTATGTAGGACGACTCCCGCGTAATGTCTGATTCGTAGTCTAGCTGTGCTCCGCGTGCGCTGCCAGCAGCGCGAGGGCAATATCAGAGTCAGCAGAGGAAGAGATGAAAGCGCAGGTTGGGCAATCAAGTTGGAGATATTGGATTTTGGTTGAGCGGAATTTCTGTCGAGTGCCCCCGGTCAATAATGGTCTTTAAATTGCGCTCCGTCTGAATGAGATACATGAAATGTTGATTGCAGTCCTGTGACTTAAAAAACGCTGGCGAACGGGCCTCTACCGGAGATAGAGCCAAGAGCGTTTGTCAGCACTGAGTTTCATCAGCGTAATTATCTTGCGCTTAAACATCTCGAGTTTAAATTATGACCGAGGCAGTTATTGATTACATCATCTATTTTAATAAGGGAATGTTCTGGCTGGTAGCCCAGCAAGAGGTACCTGAGAAGGACGTGAGGATGTACACCAAGATGGAGATGCAGGCTCCGCTGAAGACGGCAAGTAGCATGTCACTGTGAAAGGTACGCCGGACTTCGTCGTCAAACAACTCGGTTCCTCCATACAGAACCTTCACCTGGCTGAGATGGACAGATAACGAGGAAAGAAGGAAGACAGTGAAGAAATGTAAAGGGCAAGAAGAAAAAAAAGCAAGATGAGGAGGATGCAAATAAAGATAGACAGACAGAAAGAAAGCCAGGAGATTGAAAGGGCAACCAAGACAGAAAAAATAATGAGGACAGAAGGAATGGAATAAAGTAAAGGGAAAAGATTGACAGGGCAATATTTAGTGAAAGGACAGACAAGGGCAAAGCGATGCAGAGCGAAGTTTAGACGCAGAAACAGACTCAAAAGGAACGACCAAGGAGACAGCAGAGGATGTGTCCACTTCAGTAGCATTAGATAGGATTATCTTAATTAGATTGGAAACCCTGCTGAACTCATTTTAAAGGAATAATTATTTGACCAATATGTAAACCTAATTTAATATCAGAATGGTCATTTTCTTTATCGCCACATATCTGATACTCTAATGTCATCCAGGACACCCAATTATTTTTATGAAGCTTGAAACTTGATCATGGCGGCTCATTTCCACAAACCTAATGACTTACACACTTTTCCATGAATTTAGATGAGACAACTTTTCTAGAGAAGCCCTGAACATGTGGGTTGAGGATATAAAACTAGAAAATGTATTTTAAAAATACATTTTCCACATCCATATGTAGCCTATAAATGGGCAGACATTTAACTGTTTATATTTTTCACTTAATGTATCAAAAGACAGGTGTCCAGCAATATAATATTAATTGCATACCTGTTGTCCCTTGGGTTCTATGTTACTACTGACACCGAGACAGAATTTGAGATAAAGACAGTGCAGTGTTTTCAGCAACAGCACAGCTTTATTGACCAGGTTTGCGTAAACAAACAAGGAATTTAACTCTGGTTAATCTGTGAATTTGCACTGCACATGACCCTTTTACTCATTGTATTCCATCTACACTCAATCACACACAACTCTTGTTACTGTCATTAATAAACTAGTCCTGTGCTTAGAACATCTGCTCATTCAATAGTGCAATGTATGCATATGATAGTTCACAACTGTACTATGTAATGAACAAGTGAATGCTCTGGCCACAGCAGGGTAGATCTTCTTTCAGGGGGATCTAGTCTAGAACACCATAGTTCATAACCATTTCCCTCAGACAAGGAAAATGTCAGGCTAATCAGCGACGAGAGGGGAAGACGATACCGAAACTTATTGTGATAACAGAAGCAGCAACACCTGCAAACATCCATAAAAATGCAGTTGGGTAAATGCAAAATTTTATTTACAGCAAAGGTAGACCCACATAATGATGCTGTTTATTGTCAGTTTGTAATGTTAAGACGAAGAAGGAAGTAACGTTAGGAATCAATGTGATTGGTAAGGCTGGACCAATGATTTCAAAGTTGCAATGCAAGTGTTTCCCAATGGAGAGTCACCAGACTCTATTCACTTCGTGAATGAGTCTGGATATTTCCAGGCTAGGGTAGGATATCTTGTTTCCCGAAAATGCAGAGCACTATTTAAAAGAGAGAGAGAGAGAGAGAGCGAGAGAGCTAAAGCTGTTTAACCTGGTGGATTGTCGGGCCAGGATGTCGGCGTACTGCACCACAAAGTCCCTGAAGCGGCGCCTCTGCTCCTGCGACCTGTCCTGCAGGGAGTAGAATGAGGGCAGGGGGGCGCCGAAGTGGATCTCACTGCGGAGCAGAGAGGAGCAGAGGTTGTCGGGGGTCAAGTTCTCATCCACGTACCAGTAGAACTGAGGGTGAGTGATTGCTAGACTCAAGGCACCTGGAGAAAAGAGTAAAACAGGAGGAGATGAGAGAATTCACGACCTGCGTCTATATTTGGACTTCCTCCCCTCCTCTGCTCAGTTCTTTTTAATCACAGTCACAGTCAGATCATTTGGCAAGTCTCAAAATAGACTCTTGTAATCAAGCTAAACATTTTCATTTATTTATGAATCTTAAGTGCAGCCCAAACGAGGGTGTGCGCTTGGGTTTACGTAACTAATAATTATACGCTCAAACATGCATTGGATTAGCTTTGATTCGGGAATGAGAAATTTAATTGGCAATTCCCCCAGATCTGTGGACACTTCCTTATCCTGGCTCGATCTATAACTACTATTCATTTCCTTTTCCCTCGTCTACAGTCAGCTTTGATGGTATTATATGCAAGTGAAGGCTGGAGAAAACATTGGCATCTGAGCCAAGAGATTCCTTAAGTACACATATGGTATGCGGAGCTGTCAGAGACAACTAAATAATTGCCCCAAAGTTGTCACTGAGCTCAAACAGAATCAATCAGAGACATAAATGTACACCCTGCCAAGCTACCATTTGGAGTTGTTTTCTGGAGATGTAACCTTGTGATCGAGTTGTGGTTCTCAGTCCTGCTCCAACATCTGAGACTCTAGCCCCCCTGTGTGCAGTGTTCTCCATCTATGTCTTCTCAGCATACCTGATTCATGCAATCATTTATACTCTTGACTACCTGAACAGCTGCCTTAGCTAATAAAAAGGATTATTTTACTTGACTTCAAATCAAGTGCATTTTGGAACATGGGTTCTAAAAGCAGGAGGGATCTAGCAGCAGGGATGACCAGAGGTGGAGAACTCCTCTTCAGGCTCCGGCTTCAGAAAGTAAGAGTCCTACCAGATAGGCTATTTATTCCAATCATTCACAAAACCAGCTGATTTTAGTCAGTGAAATAGTGAAATCACCTGTTATGTGTACAGGCAGAACCTATACATGATATAATCAATAAGACTTGGTGTCTGAAGCTGGAATTTTCAACCTGTGGGAACGTCAATTCCCGCTGATAGACAACCCTCACTTGCGCTGGCATGGACTCACCGTGGATGTCTGCCAGGTCGGGGCCCATGCCGTCGAAGTAGATCTTGCCGGCGCGCTCGCTGGGGAAGAGGTAGGAGAGGAGCGAGCTGGGCGGGGAGCAGTGGGACGGCCCCAGGGGCAGGTCCCGCAGCTCCATGGGCTTCCAGCAGAACTGCTGGAACAGCGGGTGCTCCATGAGCAGGCGCTCCACGCGGTGGATGGTGCGCAGGCGCTCCGGCGTGAAGATGTTGCGGCTACCGTCACCCTGTGCCACGAACACCAGCTCCACCCGCCACAGAGCCTGGCTCTGCAGGTAGGAGTAGGTCACACCTGCTGACCTGGCCTTCCTGACCCTGGTCTCCCCTCCTCCCTCTCTCTCCCCGTCATCCTCTTCACCAACCAAGTAGCCGGGACTGTGGGATCCTCCGAGGCTGGTTTTGTTGTCATGCAATGGTTGGTCCTCCAGGTCTCCAGCAGTCTTTCCTCCAGCATCCTCCGCCAGCGTCTTTTTGACGTCTTCGTCAGTTCGCGTGACGTTTGCCGTGGTCTCCTCGTTGCTTACCTGAGAGTGCGCTGTCTCTGTCTCATTCTGCAGTCCCCCCGCTGAAGCCTCTTTTGCCTTGCCCGCTGCTTTGCCTCTGCCGCCACCCTGCATGTTAAGTTTGGCCTGCAAGAGGTCACGGAGGATATCTGAGTCATAGTCGTCGGCGTTGCGCCTGTGTCTGTCCCAGGAGCCAAGCTGGGTCTTGAGGGCGATGACGAGCGCGTCGAAGTGCTGCGCGGACGAGTGGCTGCGCACCTCGAAGGCGCTGTAGGACAGGTCGATGTCCAGCGGAGGGTAGCGCAGGAACATGTATGCCGAGAAGGCGAATGGGAGCAGGAAGCCTAGCCCCAACACCACCCCACTGGCCCAGGGTGTGGTGTACAGCCAGCCCACCGCCCTCCACAGTCCTTGTGCTCCATCGCTTCCTCCTTGAACGGTCAAGTTCTCCAAGTCCTCCAAGTCCTCCTCGTCCTCCTCGTCCTGCATGCCGTCTTCGCCGAGGCCGTCACCTGCCGTCTCAAGCAACAAGGGCTCGTCATCTGCCTCCATGGCAGGCCTGTCACACACACACACACACACACACACACACACACACACACATGCACACAATGACACAGAAAAAAGGCACTTAAATCACCGACCGTCTCGCACGGACGGACGCTGCGCTTCGGGCTTCTCGAGCGCCGTGATAAAGCAGGATTGATTTACGGAGCAGTCATTAGCGAAAGACGGGTTATTCTGCAAAAATGCCTGCTCCTGCCAGCAAGGACAAGGCTGTTAAATGGGTCTTTCAATAAACAAAGGAGTGGCTCCTTTACAATTCTGTGTGTGTCGAGAATGGACCACAGGAGGAAGGGGGAGGGGAGGTGATACAGGAGACTGTCTTTACAGGGCACAGACAAGGATCCGGCTGCTCTGCTTGGATGCTGAACACAGGAGTGAAGGATTTATGTTTTGTGTGCTTGGGGACTGGTGTGTGTGTGTGTTTGTGTGTGTGTGTGTGCACGTGCAGAGGGCAGTGCTGGCAATGTATCCCCCTCACTTACTCTATGCAGTCGGATTTCACCAGGTCAGCCGTGCATAGTGTGTGTGTGTGTGTGTGTGTGTGTGGCCATATCAAAGTCAGCTTCTGCTGAGAGGTGAGAAATATACACTTAATCAATAAATATAAGAAATAATTACACACTGCGGTTGGGAATTATATAACATATGCTAATACCAGGAGTGGAAATACTTTGTCTGAAACACCTTGCTCTGCGCCATATCAGAAAGGAAAAGAGTTGTGAGGAAGACAGTGCAGCTGTGACCTGTGAGAACCTGATAAGTGCACCAGAGAGGAGGAGCGAGGCGCAAGACAAGAGAAATTCCCATTTGTCTGCCCCTCTTCCCAATATTCTGCTCCTCAAATTACAAGGCCCTGTGAATGGATCGATGCGTGTTTGGTGTTTGGGGTCGGCACTCTGCAGCAGACATAATAATTAGCATTCAGACTGAGGTCTCTTGAGCTGAGGACGTCCACGAGGGGGGGGGGGGGGAGGGGGTTACGCTTGTGTCCTAGATTGATAGGTAGTAACGGTCAAGAGTGCTTTAAACAAAAGTGTTATTAAGTCATCGGTAAGAGTCATAAAGTCACTAATATGAGCAGATTATTGTCAGATGGGTGCTGCCAGAACGACATTGAGGAGGTCGTGGCAGCAGGCAGGGGCGGCGGTGGCAGGACCGACCGGCTAACCAGCCGTTATGTGGTCCACCAAGGGAGCGGCCCAAACATCTGCTGGTGCTGTCAAGCATCTGGCTAGCAGCGTCCCAGCCTGGAGCCAGAGGACAAATGCATTAGAGGCTCTCAGCTCGTCTTTGAGGAGCATGGGGAGAAAGTGTGTGTGTGAGAGAGAGAGAGAGAGAGAGGAGGGGGTGCAGACTCACAACATGTGCTGTTTAAACGTAGAACCATGCAGATGCAAACGCAAGTTTCGCAACATTACAGTAGTCACTCATTCTCACCTAGAAAAACACATATGAGAGATGACTAGATTGTCGGTGGCTTAGACTGTTGTGTGTAGTGTGTTAATTCAAGTCATTTGCACAGCTTTTGTTGATGAAATTCAAGCCACAGCACTTAAACAAAAAGGTGAAAAGAAAAGTAGCAATTACCAAAATCACTGTGTCTAGTCGGAGCACTCACATCAGGGAAGTAATTCTCTGCATGATGAGATTTCACTGGTTTATTAAGACATATTGCTGTCTTTCTTAATGGCCATAATGCTTTTTATAGACATCATGTTTGTACTGAGACTCTTTAAGTAAATTTAGATGCTCCGTTTTGGCACGTTGGAAGAGATGCACCACGTTGGTCTCGCACGCCTCCCTCTGTTCATCACAGCGTGGGTTTTGCAGACTCAGGGCTTCGCACAGCACAGCGCCACATGTTGGGGCGATAATGGCTGTTTGAGCAGGCTATCAAGTATACAGGACACAGGATTGAAGAGGCAGGCACCAAGATGTAGCCCCCACACACTATCAGGCAAATTACAGCAATGGATCTGCCAAGGGACAGTAATCTACCAGGAAACATAAAGCACTTTGGTGTGTGTATGTGTGTGTGTGTGTGTGTGTGTGTGTGTGTGCGCATGTGAAGGATTTGTGACTTACATAGAGAACATAATAAGGACATTAATTATGAGTGTGAGCATCCAGCTTGCTGAGAGAGCCAAGCGCATGCATGAAGGACCATGCTGCTTACAGTGGGGGGAAATTCATCTGGCAGGGCTACATCTCAACTAGACTTCAACTCCCTGTCTTTCTCTCTCCCTCTATCTCTCTCTCCCTCTCTCTCTTTCTCCCTCTCTATGTATTTTTCTGAGCCCACAGCGAGTGTTCTTTAACTTCAGCATTGGGAAAGGGAAACAGCGAGTGATCTGGCCTCTCAACTGTTTGGGGGAGGGAGTCTCCTCTGCTCCAAAGAGCTGCACTCTATGCCCTGTTCATTTACTGCTCTGTCAAACCCGCTAAGGGTGTGATTACAGCTCCATCAGCCTGAAAGCCACCAAGGGCAGAGATGCTGCTGGTCCTCTTGCATGAAGAAAGTGGCGAGAGGGATAGAGGGATAGAGAAAGAGAGAGAGAGAGAGATGAACAAAAAAAGACAACACTAATCTGGCAAAACGAGGACATTTGCTTTGTCTGTATAGCAGTCAATTGAAACACCATATAAAATAATATTTAAAAAACTTGTTTAGCCATTCATGAGGTTGTGTGCATACACAGTTGTCTCAGTTTTAACAGTACCTGTATAAAGGCAAATGAATGGCAGACACTAAAGAGTGCATTTCCCTGAGACTGTGGCTAGACCCATTTATATATTTTATAGGCCCATGCAATATGGCCGACTTCCCAAAGGCTAAGGGAATTGGATTCAATAAGGGTATAGATTCCATACAATATTTATGGTGCACGGGCTTGAGTTACGTGGCTCTCAGCTCATGTTCAACAATGCCATAAAACCCGGAGTGTAACTGATGCACTGCCTGGGCCCCTCTGCCTACTCACTGGCTGGAGGAGAGAATATTTGAGTAGATGTGAGCCTTCCTGGGGCAAGAGGTCAGTTGCACACATCTGGCAGTTATGCCTGGGCCCTCTTTAATGCAGGTGTACTCATCCATACCAATAGCAAATACACAATACACAATGTGCAATAACACACATACTCATGCACACACTTTGAACACACTACAAGGACAAAAAGCACTGACGTACAGCACTCACAGCAAACATCTGTTCATTGTCTCATTGTCCCTAAAGTATTCATGATTTTCAAGTGCCAATGAAGGTACTATATCAAATGAATCTCTTCCTTTACTGTATGCACTTGATGTGTAGTATACACACATCACACACACACACACACACACACACACACACACACACACACACACACACACACATACACACACACACACTTATAATTGACAAAGAAACACTGACACATCAAACATCTGTCCATTGTCTCATTGTTCCTAAAGTATGTGTGATTTTTTTCTTCAAGTGGCTTAATATATGCTGATTCACGGCCAACCGGAATCCTATGTCCTCCGGATAAAGTGTGCCCTCATTCAGAATTCCGACCAGCATAATATAGACAGGACTGGTAAACAGAGGAACCTGGAGGAGAAAGAGAAATCAGAAATCTGATCCAGCTGCTTTACTCCTCAGCCCAGGCTGACTTCAGACTCCATACTCACGGGGCTGTGAGGCTTGATGCATTGTGTCGTATGCCTGTGGAGGATTTCATCTCATTTTTCAACCAGGGTTTGGATTGTATTTCAAGCTATGGCTTAGAACTCATGGGCTTTGTTGGAGATGGGGTTGTGAAGTATACACTGTGTGAGTGAGGTGTGTGTGTTTGTGTGTGTGTGTGTGTGTGTGTGTGTGTTTGTTTGTGTGTTTGTGTGTGTGTGTGTGTGTGTGTGTGTGTGTGTGTGTGTGTGTGTGTGTGTGTGTGTGTTTGTTTGTTTGTGTGTGTGTGTGTGTGTGTGTGTGTGTGTGTGTGTGTGTGTATGGTGTGTGTGTGTGTATGTGTGTGTGTGTGTGTGTGTGGTGTGTGTGTGTGTGTGTGTGTGTGTGTGTGTGTGTGTGTGAATGCCCGAAGCACGCGAAAGTCGCACATGGAAATTGTTTGGTAGTGTTCTGTTTTGTTTCGCTAACATCTAAAACCCAAATAATTTCCTAACATCTAGCTGCACGCACACCCGTTGTAACTGCCATCGTTAATGTAGATGATGCAAGCATTGTTTGGAAAACTCTGTGTTGTGTGTGCACTTCTTTCAAATGCAATGGAAATGTACTTCACTATTGTATAGTCATCTATTGCCTTGGCACCGATGTGGCGTGGAAACTCGTTTGTCGTTCATTACCACTAATTCATTTTCCGTGTTGCACCAGCTCCACAGATTTCTCTCATGCCAGAGATGACAACAACAATTTCCATCAGCCAAGCTCGCCGTCTGAGGCTGTAAATGCACTTCTGTCCACACAGGGGGTTCTGTCCACACAGGGGGTTCTGTCCACATTGTCTGAGTATACACGCACGGCCACATCTTCCTCATGCAGCCCTACCAACCAAAAACTTTGTTTTTTTTGCTTGGGTGTCTCAATCTGTCTAAGTAATGGAAAATAATGCAGATGGAAATTTGCATATTATTGTTTCTCCTCTCATGGCGTCTGCAGATTATTGATATAAATAATTACCTGGAGCCAGAGAAATCGGCTCGTGGATGGCTGTGAAACCTGAAGCGAGGCAGGCATCAGGAGCACATAAACGGACATTAATCACGTCATGCCTTAAAACAGGAGCTGTGAAAGTCCTCATTTGTTGTGAGAGACTTTCAGCATCATCGTATCTGAGATTGCTTTGCCATTATCATGAGGGAACAGATAGCATTAATAAATGTATCGGCATTTACTTTTTTGATTTCAAATCTATGTACAGGATTTACATACAGTATTTATTCCTAAGCTCATAAATCAATATGGGGCGCTGTGTGCTGATTGGCTCTGAACGCAGGGCTGATTTGTTTGCTAAACTGTGATGAGGGCAGCCAGAGAGGTAGAGTCATTTGCACCGCAACTTCAACACCACAAAGCCCCAGGCTCATCAGATAGCATGCGAATGAGAACTATCAGAGTTTCATCTGAATTATCTGGTGTATATTGATGATTAAATTATCCAAACAATGCAAATTTCAATCCATTTCTATTCAGAAGTCATAGCAAAGGAGTAAATTAATGATACTGATAAAAACTGCATTCATTCTAGTTTGATTGCATACTTAGGGGGTGATTTAATATTCAATGTTTTAATCACTTATTCACTCATGGCCTCCCTTTGTTGCCATTATCATTCCAGTCCAGTCTGCATCTTGCTTTATTTTGAATGGTGTTTTTCTCCCCAACATGCCTGTAGCTGGATACATAACCTTCTCTTCAGACAGCAGCTAAAAATAGAACCCCCCCCCCAACACTCCTGCCTCTCTCTCTTTCCTTGTTTTTCATCCTCTCTGTACCTCAACCACATTCCCCTCATCCAATATGGATACACCCCCAGCAGACACACACACACACACACACACACGCAGGCACGCACACATACACACGTACACGCATACATACACACACACACACACACACACACACACACGTACATACACACACAGACACACACAAACACGTACACTCATACAAACACAAACACCTGCACACATACCTTTCCCCGCTTCCTGCAGATTTCAATTTGATGTACATTCACTAGGCGCACGCCATCATTTAAGGGTGCATTAATCTCAATCGGGCGCCCCGGGAAGCCATAGTTTATACATGAGCGAGCGCCTCAGACAAAAACCTCTCTCTCTGTCAAATTTCTCCTGCCTTCAACTTTCCTCCTGTGTTTGGAGGGCTGTCCAACTTTATGTTTTAAGGAAATCACAGTGACACCCTTCATTTCTCATGCTGTCTTTCAAAACGGGAAAATTGTTTTTTATTTAATTTAAAAGAAAATAATTGTTATTTTCTTCCTTCATGCTGGCAGGATTCCCTGGCATGAGTACACAGTTCTCACGGAGGACAGCTGCCACATTATGGTACACAATGGGGAATATACACGTGTGTGTATATGGGTTTTATGAGTGTGTGTATGTGTGTGTGTGTGTGCATTGTGTACATGTGTGTATATTTGTGTAAGTGTATGTACTGTATGTATGTGTTTTTGTGCGTGTGTGTTTCCTTGTGTCTATGTATGTGTGAACGTGCATGTGTGTGTGTGTCTCTGTGTGTGTCTGTGTGTTTTGTATGTGTGGTGGTATTGGTGTGTTTGCCTCCTGCCTGTCAGATAGGCACTGCAGTTCCAAGTGGCCGCCGGAAGCTCAATTGATCTGAGTAACCCGGAGCCTGGCGGCAAGGTCTCCCATATAGATTCCATCACTGGGGAGCCTCTGCCCCTGCTCCCCAGGGGCGTCTGTGATGGACCCCCCCCCCGTCGTGTCTTACAGCTCACAGGTTTTTAACACAGAGAAAAGGGGCTTTTGGGTGGGAGCTCAGCTTCCTGCCACCAAATGCTTTTGTTTAGATTAAAGCAATTTGTCATTGAATAAATTAATTGAATAAACATTGAAAAAAAAAAAACCTTAAACAGAAAATTATGAAAATAATAAATTTCACATTCTCAGACATGGTTTGAATTAAATGTATTTTACTGTATGACATTGCTATTTGTTATTAGTAAATGACAAGATGCTTATGAAGAAAACGGAAGTGGGATGGAATTAGGAGGTCTTACCAGCGCGCGGAGAAGTTGCTTGATAGAGGGATGAGTGGTCCTCGCTTCGTTTCTGGTTCCTTTTGTGCTGAATATGAAAATACCACACCTTCTTCGAGACTCTTTTCTGCCCTTACATCTTTGTTGTTTTTAAGGGTAGATATTTCAGGAAATGAGAGGTAAACACTTAATATTCGTGTTTCGTAGCAACTGAGACTTCCAGCAGTTCACTCTTTTTATCTGAAGACTTTGATCATGGCGAGCGTCCTCTGTCTCCTTCTCTCTTCTTCACTTTCCTCTCTAAAGTAATTCCATGTTTTTTGTCCCTCCCTCCTTTTTCGCTTTATCTCATCTCTGAGTCATCTATGTGTGGTTGTCGTGGTGACAGAGGCAGCCCGAGAGAGTGTGCGCGCGCGCGTGTGCGTATGTGTGTGTGTGTGTGTGTGTATGTGTGCTGGTGTGAGTTCTCACACTCTTTCGCCAGCTATGCCCCACTCTCCTCTCTTCCCTCATGCCTTTGTTCATACTCCCATCCAGACTGGTCCAACTGCCCACGACCAGAGGGGGAGGAAGGGGCCAGGGAGCTCCTAGACACCCAGGACGGGTGCGGGAGGATGGGGGAGGAAGCTGAGAGAGCCAGGCGGGGGGATAGGAGGCTCCCCAAAAGATAGGGATGGGTTTGCATGCTTATGAATGATAAACAGACAGCAGTTTGCTGATTAAGTAGCTCGATTTCTCCCCCCCCTTCTTGTTTCAGAGTATGAGGATGGTATAGTCTTGGAAGGCTGTGTGAGCGTATGTGTGTGTATGTGTGTGTGTGTGTGTGAGAGAGAGAGAGAGAGAGAGAGAGAGAGAGAGAGAGAGAGAGAGAGAGAGAGAGAGAGAGAAAGAAATAGATAGGGGGCAAGGGAGAAAAAGAGAGATTGAGTGTGTGTGTGTGTGTGTGTGAGAGAAAGAGAGAGCGAGAGTGTCTTTGTGTGTGTGTGTGAGTGTGAGAGAGAGAGAGAGAGGGAGAGAGAGAAAATAAACAGCCCACTGAGACTGAAAGGGAGAGAACAGCAGTATTTATGGTGATAATAATAAAAATGTGAACACATGTGTTCATGTTGTCATGCCATAATGGTTCAGCATCACAAATTAATCTTTTCTGTAGTCTCAGCATTGCCTCTCTGTGGCAGTAGGACATAAACTAACACACACACACACACACACACTATTGTTTTGTATTTGTCTCAGGTAGGTTAAAGGGAAGCCGGCTTATGAAGAGGTGTATGTCTCCAGCAGGTCTTTACATATTCAGTGGCAATGCCAGGGTGAATTAGTGCTCGGATTTGAAGGGTGAAGGTTATCTATTAAGCTATGGTGCAGCTTAAAAGATTTATTTAACTGCTATACCCCGGCTATAATTGAACTGTCTATATTCAAGTCAAACACGGCCAATTTGCCAAGGATCGCATGACCGCTTCGCTCCCTCCCCGGCGCCACACACACACACACAATGCATTCAGCGTATACAGACACATAAGCATTCAGCACACAGAAGCACACACATTAGTACACTCAACACACCCACACACACAGGCGTACATACACACAAACAATATATTCAACTCACACAGTCAAACATGCACACAAGCATGCACACACACACACACACACACACACACAAACAATGCATTCCACACACACACACACACACACACAATGTACTCGGCAGCATACCCAAACACGTGTGGCAGCATCCACAGACCCATGAGAAAGAGCAGTATTGGGTAAAAAATGGCATTTAGAGCAGGCTTGTGCTTTTGGGTATCTATGAGAACTGAAAGGGTCAATGTCACATTATACACTCAGTCTTTGGCCTCTTTATTGTGGTCCCACTCTCTATAGCAACACTGAGAAGCCCCTTTTAAGACCAAACAAATAAAATAGCATTTATTGGCAATAAATAATCAAATTAAGCCTTCAACCACTGAAAAACTTATTATGTGTTATAGAGGAGTTTTGAGGCATATTATTAAATGATTATTACCACAGTTTCACACTGCCTCTAGTTCTTATCATACTATTATACAGTAATGTAAAGGAGAGCAGATATGTTTCTCATCAAATAAACTCACACATGAACGGTAGACTATGAATCTTCATATTGTGCTATGGGAGCCTTGTAGGGCTATAAATGCAGTCACAGTGGAGGTGTCTAAATTGTTCCTGTCACCTACACAGTAGGCCAGTGTTAGTTGGCACATAGCTGACAATTGTGCTGCCATTGTGTAGGCTACCTCTGCACACCTGCACAGCAGCTGTACTAGATGCGAAATGTCAAATCACACTAAAGTGGCAGGAGGGCTATGGAAATGTAATCAGCTTTTAGAGGCATATTTATTTGTGGAATCCTTTTGTATTTAATGATTTCGCATTGACAGTTAGCGTAGGAAATTACAGTTGGTGTATGAATATATGAGCCAAGCCTCCATTACCAATTCAAAGGCTTTTGGCTTGCCATTTGCCAAGGCAACTCTAAGCTATAACAGTAATAATGATGTGATCAATGTCTAATGGTTATTTAATGGACTTATCAGATTACAATTCAGGAAACAAGAAGTCTATCTCAACTAAATTACGCATCCCTTTCATCAAGACAGAAAGCTAACAACAGAGAACAAACAGCATAATACATGGCTACAACTGTCGGCCGTCAAGTCTGTTTAGTTGTTTTATGTATCTCCCGAACCTGATTAAATAATGTGAGCCCCGTTCCCTGCACAGCGGCAGCCCGCGCCTTCACAACCACTGGATCTCGAAAATAATGTTTGACACGCTGTGCTGTAAGGGACCAAAAAAAAGTACCTGCCACTAAAAGGCTGACTGCTGGGAGAGTGAGTCTGCTGCATGAGTGAGCCGGTACGTCTGGGAGACGCCGAGGATAAAAGTAGCCTACCCGCCACATGAAAGGATGATGAGGAGGGCAAAGAAAATGCTGAGTTTTTTCCTCTTCTCCCACCCCCGCCATATAGCCTAGCGAGATCCACCGAAATCTTTGCTCCACTGACAGAGACCTGCCCTTGATAACGCGTGTGCGCTGGGTGAGAGATTGGGGTAATTTTCCACTTGGAGTGTGGCTTAAAAGTATTTTCTTTTGCTGTGCCAGCACCACTCTGATTGTGTATGATTTATCAAAATGGGAATGCTTGGTTTATGACTCTGGCTATGATCTGCTAAAAAAAAAAAAAAAAATCAGCATTCATTCTCCACTCAAACCTGGAATTAATATTGACAGATGAGTAAAATGGAAACAGCCCTGAAAAGTAAAATAACTCTAGACAGGGAGGTATAGGGGCAAACTTATGCCCAGCTGAAGCACTTCACAGCTGTTCATTCTATTCCCATCTGACAGTAATGGATTTATTCATACAGTGCGCTATACCACAGTGAACAAACAAAAACTGGGGGTATGAAAGGTTGTACAGCATGTCCTTGTCCACCAGTCCAGCATCCCAGTATCCCATCACTTCTCACCATATAATATGAAACAATGTGAATATATGAAACATTAAAAAGACATCAATCCATGTCATGGTACTTAATGCATAGCAGGCCATTAAACATTAGCTCATCTAACTTTCCATGTTATGCTGGCTCTGTCATACAGAATCTTGTTCTTGCGACCGTGGCAACTGAGGCTTTAATTATTTGCCAACTGTGGAAGGGAGTGTGTGCAAAGCAAATCCTGTGAGGCAACCTCTGATAGAAAGTTCCTCCGACCCGATTTCCTCTTCTCTAAAGGTTTGATTTACTTGTCTTTCACTACCAGCTGGTTCAGATCGATGTCCTTAACAATGGCCGACAATGAAGGAAATTGTTTCTTGGCTGATTCTGGATTCTGCGCCGGTAAAAAAGAAAAAGTCCTGTTTTGACCTATTGAAGCCAGATTTGAGTTGGCGTGGAGCTCACAATTAGCAGATTAAAATCAATGCACCTGCTTTGTTTAAGGAGACTGGCCTCATACTTCTTTTGGGGTGAAAAAAGTGTACAAATAGCAAAAAGGGGGCCAAAGACTAACAAATCTGGATGGACTCCATGGCTCCAGTGAGCCAGAATGCCACTCACTGATGCAGAGGCCTGTCTGTCTGCCTCGTGTTTGAAGTCCAAGCCTGGCCTCCAGAGCCCTTTTTCGGACTGTCAGGGATGCAGCAGCAACCCTTTTTGCAATTCTCCTCATGAGAACTTTATACCTTTGATGTGCCCTACAGAGGGTGATCTCCCATGGGAGAAATAGGCAGTCGGAAGCTCACATTCTACAGCTGGGAAAGTGCTTGGTAAGCATCGAGGGAATTCTGCAGGGAGCTGAAAAAAAGAGAAGAAAACATCTTATGGAGAGATAACCATATCATGACAGAACACCTCCTGGATTCATTTAATGAGGATTTGGTGCTTTTTTGTGCTGCTTTCAGGTACACCGTCAGGTACCAAAATAGTGAGCATATTTATCTCTTACATTGGCAATAATGGTGTGTAGGTCTAACTGTTAATTCAAGGTTCCATCAATTTCATTCAATCAATTTCAACATCACATTTCAAACACCCTTAAGCTTAGTTCCGTTAAGTTTATGACTTTTTTGTGTTATTTTGTGTTCCACTCAACAGTGTAATTTGCAAATAACAGCACAAATCAATGCCTCTTGGTGACTGGGTTTGAGCAATGAGACTAGTTCAGCCTGCAGACGGGCCCCTTGACAACCCATTACAGTTTAATGCAGCATTTGACACAAAATTCAAGAGCTTTTCAGTGCTTCACTGACTTCCAAGTCCTCAAAATTCAAGTACTTCACAGACCTCTCAACACTCATGGGAGAATCCAAGAAACAGTCATCACACCAGTGCTGTCCTGTCTCTGGTGACACTGGAAGCATCCCCCCCCCCCCCCCAGCTCATACCTCTTGGCCATCTAAAGGCGACCAACGGCGAGTGTTACTATTGTCTGATCACCCCCCAAATTAAAAGTGCGCGTCACACCTCGTCTTCCCCTTTTCAAAGGCGGCCCTTATCATAATGCGTGGCGGCTCGGCTGCATATTTGTTTTGCGAGCTGTAATTACATTTCAACAGAAGCCGCTTTGCTGTAGCTGATGTCGTGCGAGTCAGGTGTGATTAATTGCAGGCGCCGTGGGAAGTCGTGCCGCTGCATACTGTGTGGGGATGCTGTCAGCGTCTGAGGGAGGGAGAGAGAAATCAGACGAAGAACAAAGACAGGGAAAGGGTGTGTGTGTGTGGGGGGTCTGTGTGTATATGTGTGTGAGAGAGAGTGTGTGTGAGAGAGAGAGGGTGGGTGTGTGAGAGAGGATAGAAAGGGAGAAAGGTGAGGAAAGGTTGGAGAGTTGGACGTCTCATTTCCAGGACTGGTTGTGTTATCAGATCCAGCCTCTGATAGCTGCGGTACTTTACAGGTGATTAGTGTCAAGGCTCCAGTTCTATCTCAAAGGACCTGTGTTCTTTGAAGAACCATCATAAGGTGATTCCTTTCATGCCTTGCTTAGAAGCAAAAGACATAATTTTATCAGTGCTTCTGATAATCTAATAAAGAAATTTGTCCACTGGTGATTCACCTTAAGAGTTACGTTATCATATGCTTTGACTGAGAATAACGGAGTTTGGCTTTGAAATAGATTTGATGTCTTGTGTATGCAGTTGAAGCAAGTGAGTTTGAGACCTACAGGTTGGTTTTCGGTACACTGTTCCTTTGCACAAAGTCCTTGCAAGCCGTTATTGTGCAACTGGGTTTATACAATGGGTAGGTGAATCGCTGTGTGTGTGAGCACTGCATGCTCTCATATAACACTGGGATTCTACTTCCACTATCTGAAAAATTAAAAGAAAAGAGGACAACACGGGCATTAGTCTAATAAAAAAAAATTGGGAATTAATTGCACGATGAGACTTCAAATGAGTAAGAGAAACATCACAGAGACTAAAAAGAATGGACTTGTTCTTTATTGGTGCTCCTATGCATTTAACCGGCAGGAATCACACAAGACCGAAGATGCTGTTCACATTAGACTTGTTTATTTTCTCTCTACAGCAGACATGAATGACACAGACATGTACGTATGACAAACGAACAAAAAAAACAATATTGGCAGGCAAGAACTTTCAGGCAACTGTATATGTAAAATATCATTCAGAGTAATACAAAACACACTACACATTCCCTCTTCTACTCAAGCACACATGTACAGACACATAGATTTACACACGCACATATACACACACACACACACACACACACACACACACACACACACACACTTTCAAAAAGACTTCAGTCCCATGATGTTTGCACACTGTCCTCTTTATGCCCTCTGCACGAGGCAGTGCTTGTTGTTTTTGTTTTCACCATCTTATTTCCCCATAGCCTCTCACAAACGAGCGAACGAATGTCGGCAGCAACACCACACATCAACAAACACAGTTCCCTGGGACAGGCTTTGGGGTGGGGGGAGAGAGTGCAGTATATGCATGATATATACTGGATGAGAGTCGCCTCCCTGGATCAAGTGCGTCGGCAAGCATCTGTGCGCGCACACGCACGCACGCACTCACACACACACACACACACACACACATTGGGGATCACAAATGAAGGACAAGGCTGAGGGCAAGATTGTAACCTCACATTGAGAGATTTAAATAGGACATGGCACCACTAAACATGCACAACCAATATTTATCTGGCCCTCTCTCTCTCACACACACACACACACACACACACACACACACACACACACACACACACACACACACACACACACACACACACACACACACACACACACACACACACACACACAAAAGAAAGACAAGGAGCTGGATAGGTCAGAGCAGAAGGGCAACCCTGAGAGGAGAGAGTGACCTGCCTCTGGTCTCCGAGGTCTGGGGGCCTGCTCGATGGAGAACTCCGGCCCAGACTCCCAGACACCGTGCCAGACTACCAATCCCCTTAATGCCTCCAGCGAGGGCGCCCTCACAATAAACAAGCTGAGCTGCAACCCAAAACCACAGAAAGCAAGTTCTGCCCTCTCACACGTTAACAACAGACTACACCACATGCAGAAGGAAACAAACAAAACTCTTTGTCTTTAGATATATATATATGGCAGCTAGGTGAGGTCTCAAACCAGACCCCAAGCGAATGACTTACACTAAACGTTTCACTTCACACTTGAAGAGTGAGAAGCGTTTCTGTAACAGGATCGCAACCTCGTTTAACTAAAGACGTAAACCCGTTTACACGCACATCCTCTGTAGACACAACATCTTTGTTAAGATCACTACAACCCCTATGCTGTTGCTAAAGTCATCAAAACATGGGCGCTTCAGCAGAGGAAGACTTCCCCCATGTGCTTCAATCTGAAACCAACCCGCCGTGTGTAAAGTGAATTCTTCTGTGGGCTGTGGCCAACTGTGTCTCTTTGGCGCCCTTTCCCAGTTCCCACGGACCAATTAAGCTACGCACGCATGGCATTCCTCTCGTTGCTGTCAGATCCTCTGGCTGCATTTGGTCATCTCGACACACCTACACACCCATCCCCCCCCCACACACACACACCTTCGTGAACTCTGTTAGGTCCCCGAGGCCCGGCTGAGATGCACTAATGATGACTGACTACCCTCATTACGCTCCCTTCATCCAGAACATGCGCCCAGACCAAAATAGCTGCACACCGCTCAGCTAGCGTACAATATTCTATTAACCAGTCTCCCATAAATAGACATGTAATCAATGACTGACACACACACACACACACACACACACACAGACACACACACACACAGACACACAGCCACAAAACTGAAGTGAGAACTTCAGGACTTTCGAACACTCCTTACTAACTTTTATCAATATATTTGACACCACGTTAGGTCTTATATTTACAAGTGCAATCTAATGACCGGACTGTTACATAAAGGAAATAATGCTGATCCAGACCACGGATAATGGACTCTCCGAGACTTTTGTTCTGTTGCGGCTGGCTGAATGTGCTGAATCTCACGGTGGTGGACAGAGAGTTATATCAGGGCTCGGACGGAGACGGCCAAGCGTGACATTAGCTTGTGTCCTGCGCTCTTTCCTCATTACTTTCACGTTAACATTTCCATTCGTGTCGAAGGAATTAAATGCACCCTTGGTCTAGAACTGAAGCGCTGCTGAGTTGTTGATGGAGCGGGGAGGCTTTGGCTTGGCCGGCTCAATCAATCCCTCTCTGGTCCCCACCCCACCCTTCAAAACCACCCACTCATTGCCTCAGCTTATTGGAGTGTGTGTGTGTGTGTATATGTGTGTGTGTGTGTGTGTGTGTGTGTAAAATATATATATGTGTGTGTGTGTGTGTGTGTGTGTGTAATATATATATGTGTGTGTGTGTAATATATATGTGTGTGTGTGTGTGTGTGTGTGTGTGTGTGTGTGTGTGTGTGTGTGTGTGTGTGTGTGCGCGTGTGTGTGCGTGTGCGTACTAGTCCCAGTTCATTTTCAATGTAAGTGAAAACATCAAAGAGTCCTGATTTCACTGACCAGTGGTCCATGGTTAGATATGCTCAGCTGCTGGTTGAACGAAGGCTGCTGTATATCCAGTGATGACTGCGTTCCATATACACAAGCACACCGTACACACAAACGCACGCACACACATACACACACACACACACACATCTGCATGTGTAAACACATCCTCTAGGACAGGCTGTTTGTTTGACTACCACAGGTGAGTCTCTCTTATCTCTGAGATGATGTTGCTGGCTTTCTGGAGGGCCTGAGAGTATGGAAAACATGACAAAGAGATGGAGAGGGAGGAGAAATAAAGAGAGAGACAGAGAGAGAGAAAAAGAGACGGAGCAAGAGAGAGAAAGAGAGAGAGAGAGAGATGGATAGGGAGAAGGAGAAAGGAGAGAAGGAAGGTGAGAAGGAAGATTGCATAATGCACAGGCAAGTCTATTAAGTGCTGGAAAAATAGAGAGAGCACATCTAAACAACTAGCGAGCAGCACAGAACATCCAAGGACAACGGTGGGCTAATTCACAAGGCCACTTAAAAATGAAAGTATTTCAACTGCATTTTCATGGCCATACACTTACGTAATCACAGCCTGACATACAGAGACACATCAGCTGAAATAGACAGGCAGTCTCTACACACACACACACAAAGTACTTCAGAAATTCAGTGACACGGACAGTTTCTCTCTCTCTCTCTCTCTCTCTCTCTCTCTCTCTCTCTCTCTCTCATATATATATATATATATATATATATATATATATATGAGATATATATTCCTCACACACGTACACACAAATACACACACACACACACATAAACACACACACTACTTCAGAAATTCAGTGACAGACAGTTTCTCTCTCTGTCTCTCGCGCTCTCTTGCTCTCTCTCTCATACTTACAGATATAAGATATATATTCCTACACACACACACACACACACACAAAAGGAAGCACATATAAAAAAAGAGAAGTGTACCTCTAGCATCTGCGCGACCTCGGTCCTCTGCTGGGCAGTGTCCTGAGACTCGATGAGCAGGTTCTGCAGCAGCGGCAGCTTGTACAGCTGACCCACCAGCTCGCTCTGCAGACGCTCCTTCACATGGTTCACCAGAAAGTGCATGACCGTCTTCGGCACGCTACACACACACACACACACACACACACACACACACACACACACACACAGAGTGACAGCCATCACATCACCTGTGTGAACACCTAATGACAATGGTCCTCAAACCAGTAGTTACCTCTGTGATATCCCACTGAGTCTAACGCGTATAATAACAGTCTGCCAGCCTGCATGGCTATCGTGTGCTGATATTAGTACAGCTATTAGCACAGTCTGCCAGCCTGCATGGCTACCGTGTGCTGATATTAGCACAGCTTTTAGCAATACTGTGCTGGTCTCACCCTCGCGGTGAGGACACAAGAGCAGGCAAAAAAAACAAAGATCACTCCTCAGTCACTGTGCTCTCGGAGAAACTTATCAACTGGAAAAGACGAGTGGCCCGAGTCAGGACAAGTGATGAAAAAGAGGGTGAGAGAGAGCTCGTACGACAGCACTATTGGGAGGACTTTGTGAACTGAGCACGTACACCATAACTGTGGGTGTACGAGGTGACATCTGCCTCTAATTTCAAAACATTAATGACTTTTTTTCCTGATATGTGTTGGATTATCGTTTTATAATGCAAGATTGGTGTGAAATCTTCAACAAACCATCCATGTGCCTTTTTAACCACAAACTCAGTAACTACAGAGTTCGGTCACAGCACAATGATCACTGTGCTTAAGATCAAACCACAATGACAGTGTTGAATTATTTATGTCTTGAAAAATTCTGTAGTAAGCTTTCTCCATGTTAGCATTCTCAACGATCTGCTGTAGGAGCGAACATACGCACGTTGTGTGAGAGAGGGTCCTAAATGTTTGTATCGTCTTGTGTTCTCTCGCCTCTGTTTGGCTGTGTGTTGTTGGCTTGTTACAGTCCGTTCCCAGGGAGCGGCTGGTGCCATAACTGCCCGAGGGCACTGTCTGCCAGGGAGCTCCGAGCTCTGAAGTCCACCTTTGCCCGCCAGCAATGATGACTTGTTTGACATCAAGTCTTTGCCATGTCAACCGACTGACCAGGCGATGATCCAGAAGTAAAAATGCAAGCGGTCAGGTCAGCTCATGCTCTTACTTCCTCACACACACTGGAACAGGTCAGAGAGTGGCTGGGAATTGTTATTTCTGTGTGACTGGTTTTGCTCTGTTCATTGTTAGCAGTTGAGGGGTTGGTTAATTTTTTTTTTTTTTTTACTATCTTGCACTTAAATGTCACCAGCGTTCAAATTGTATTATTATTTTGCAATGTTTTTGTTGTTGTTGTGTGGGCTATCATGGGTCGCTCAAAAGCCATCTCTCAGTCAATAAATTGTCACTGTGCCCAGTTGAGATGCTTTTGTCAGCGGACTATTTGATGCAATCCTAAAATAAAGATGTATTTTGAGAGTCACATCACAGAAAAGGTCACTAAGTGCTCAGAGTGAATAAAACATCAAAAAGTTTGTATAATTAGGCTTCAACATCATGAAAATTTGAATGGTATATTCTGTTCTTAAACTGTGGGGGGGACCTACCACACAGTTCCGACAACTCTACACAGGCTGAACCTAAGTAGCACAACTCTTCCGCTGTTAATCAGCTAATTAGTGATAGTATCTGTGTTCAAGGCAGAAGGAATACATGGCACTTTTTTGTTTTTGGGGTATATCCACCCACTGACTCAACTCTTAAAAGGGAGACGTTAGGCTACATGGGGAAATTATTGCATCATCAATGCACTCAATTAAGACCACAAAAAACACTAAAAATTATGATGGTCTAACTCCACAATTCAGTGCCACACAGTTTACAGTCTTTGCACATGTTTTACATTTCTAACCTTTACAATGTGCTTCCAAACTAACCTCCAATTTTGGTTCACAAGGATTTTAAATCTCCTCTTACGATCACCTCCTGCTGTTCTGCCATTACCACATATGTGGCATAAGAGCCAACAACTATGCAACGTGGAGGATCATGAATGCATTCCGTCAACCATAAAATGAACAAGGTCCATCTGACATGTCCTCAAAAACCAATTACCGTACATTATATTATTTATACAATAAAATATATAAAATAATATAGTATACATATTAATAAATAATATAATATAAATGTAAAATAGAAGGAATTAACAAATGTCATAGAATGGTGGCTAAAGTGTTTCTCTCAGTAGTGGCCTTGGACCTTATTAAGTGTCAGCTGTTGTGTGAATGTGTGAGGTCATCTGAGTTGTGGCATCTCCAGTGTGACCGTGCCAGAGCCATTAGCCCACTGACCTGTCCTGGATGTTCTTGCGCACGATGAGGAAGTAGCACTTGATCAGCCTCTGGATGACTTCGCAGTCGCGCTGCTCTCGAGCGGTTAGCTTACGTGTGATGGGCACCGCCTGCGACACACAGTCATCTGACTGAAATAGTTACACATCCCACTCACATGCAGACATATACATCACTGATGGCTATGTGTTGCAGCTCACTTTTTAAATCACCATTTCATTTGATTATTGTGTTCTCAAAATGAGCATACAATTAGCCTAGAAACAAATACATATAATAGATACAATAAAGAAGAAGACGAACAAGAAGCATAAAGAGAAACATTAATCCAAGCTCTGACCCTCTCTCATCCAATATAGCCCTCCCCTCCCCCTCCCTAAAACCCAGCTTTCCCAACCTTCCTACCCCAGGCCTGGTGCTCCACTGTGTCTAGATATTTCACAATCAATTCACACTCCTCCTCTTTGCTTCATGCAATTCATTCCTGCTGCAGCCAACTTGAGTTTAACTGGCATCCCCATACTGCTCGCTCTCTCTCCACTCTTGGGTTTTTTGCACCAGGGCCAAATCCCTCTTCTAACAGCTATTATGGCGGTAATACGTTAGCGAGCAATGGTGAAGAGAGTGTTTTCCTGCAGTCAGAGTTTAAAAATAAGAAACATCTTATCTTTCAAAAATGTATCTTAAACCTTAAGGATAAAAGCAATGTGCTGCGCAATGTGCATTCTAAAAAACTTTAGAATGCAATAAAAACTAAACAGATTTCCAGTGGACAGAATTGTCCTATCAACGTTTCACAACTGTAGCCTGAACCCTCCGTGCATGGCATCTGGCTGGTGGGTTGCCAGCTTTGGGGGAAGCTGCTGAATGTGGAGGATTGTGTTGACAGATTCCCCTCCAAATGCAAATACACTTCTGGTGCAACACCTTCAACAACTGTCCTGCCAGTGTTCCACTACTGTAACCTGACCCCTTTGAGCATGGCATCAGGGTGGCTTATGGGATAATGTGAAGCACTACATTGACTGGGAAGCGCATAGTGATGATTTACGTAACAGCGTCAGTGTATGTGATGTTTGGGTGTTAAATTGACTTGTCTCAGTGATGGGACAGTGATGTTTTAACAGTGTCGGTGTGTGTGGGTTTTCGGTCTGGGGTGGTGGTTGTGGTGGTGGTGCAGGCAGGCCCTTGGTGCTCACCGTGTCCAGCAGGTTGACCGCTCTGCTGGGGCTACTGAAGGCAGAGGAAGGGGCCTTCTCCTCCTTCTCATTCTTCCAGCGCTTCCCCCCATCCATTGGCTCCGTCTGAACCGCAGGAAAGAGAGAGAGAGAAAAGGATGAGAGGAAAGACAGAGATGGAGAGAGAGGGAGAGAGGGTGGGAGGGAGAGAGAGAGAGAGGGAGAGGGAGAGAGAGAGAGAGAGAGGGAGGGAGAGAGAGGGAGGGAGAAAGAAGAGAGGGTGGGAGGGAGAGGGAGAGAGAAAGAGGGAGGGAGAGGGAGAGAGAGAGAGGGAGGGAGAGAGAGGGAGGGAGAAAGAAGAGAGGGTGGGAGGGAGAGGGAGAGAGAGAGGGAGGGAGAAAGAAGAGAGGGTGGGAGGGAGAAGGATAGAGAGAGAGGGAGGGAGGGAGGGAGAGAGGAGAGAGAGGGAGAGGGAGAGAGAGAAAGAAAAGGATGAGAGGAAAGACAGAGATGGAGAGAGAGAGGGTGGGAGGGAGAGGGAGAGAGAGAGAGGGAGAGAGAGAGAGAGAGAGAGAAAAGGATTGAGAGGAAAGACAGAGATGGAGAGAGAGGGTGGGAGGGAGAGGGAGAGAGAGAGGGAGGGGAAGTGAGAGAGAGAAGTGAGTAAAATGGAGAGAAAGAGCAAAACAGGATGATAATTTTAGTTAAACAGAAGGACAGAGAGAGAGAAA
>NW_027468848.1:35789292-35924292 GCF_046254945.1 Alosa pseudoharengus
CATTACGTATGGCTGTGAGGATATCAAGTTCCGATAGGCCACCCAGGGGGTCGATGGACTGCAGTGTGCGGCCAAAGGTCTCATGGAAGATGTAGCAGATACGGGCTCCCCCACAGCTGAAAGACAGGCACACACACACACACACACACACACACACACACACACATACACACACACACACACACACACAATAAGTGAGTGTTAAGTCCACACATACACAGTTTACACACACAAACAAAGAGAAGTCACACACGTACACATACACACGGAGAAGCACAAAGACAAAACACACACAAGCTAACTGAAAGGAGTCAAATGCCCTCCAACTCAGGTCCATGTGGAAGCTTAATGGGCAGCATCAGTGAGGGAGGACTGAACATCACTGGTGCTGCTGCAGTGTTTGACTCAACAGGCCTTGGGATGTATGAATTTGGGAGGAAATCAATTCCAGGTTGTCAGGACACAGCCTCAGCATCTTAAATTCTCTCTGATGTAAAAAAAAATCTAGGTTTGCAACGAACTTTCTGCTGAGGTGCATGTTCACAAGTTTTTGTAGAAATCACAAAACTTCTACCTAACTGCAGAAACTATTGATTGATTCCTTGAGATTCAAGACTGACATGCCTCAGCAGTTTGATTTCTTTCGAAATGCAGTCCGAGATTTGGCATCTATTTTGCAGAAGGTTGTTGATATTTGAGCTCAACTAGCCAATCAAATTGTTTGTGGTTTGGTCCGAGCTATTATGTAAGTTTCTCATTAACAGAGCTTGGACTGTGTATGAACACTGAAGTGTTTCTGAGCACTGAACATTGAATGAACATCAGTAGGACTGTGAGCAACAGTTCTGAGTTTGACCAAAACGTGCTTTGGATTAGAAACAAAGACTGCACCTTTAAGTCATATCGCAGATATGACACACTTTTATTTCATGATATTAACTGAGGGCTGTGTCCACCCCTATGGCTCACTCACAGCCTGGCGCTCGTTTTAACAGGCTGTTAGATAAAGATTTGCCTAGAGACTTCATGGGAATATATATATATATATATATATATATATATATATATATATATATATATATATATATATATACATATACATATATATATATATATATACATATATTTATTTTATATATATATATATATTTATTTTATATATATTCATATATATACTGTATATATATATATGAAGAGTTTGGTTCCAAAACGCTATATCCTCCATTTTAATGGATTTTCATAAACATTTTCTTTGTGAACTGTAATTGGGTATTGGTGTTGGTATTTATTTTTACTCAATCAAAACGTAAACGCAATTGCAGTTTTATTGATATTACCTGAAATACACAATTGAATGACATGACTTTTTAATGTTTTTAAAAATGGAGATATAGCATTTTGGAACCAAACTCTTTATATATATATATATATATATATATATACTGTATACATACAATATAGTTTTTAATTCTGCACATATGAATGAGTGTGCATGAGTTAATGCAGTGGTTTTCAACCTTTTTTGTGCCACGGCACACTTTTGACACTTAAAATGTCCCATGGCACACTAACATCCTGTGTGAAGAAAAAATAATCATACCATAGCCTAAAATTTCAAATAATACACAGATATGGCCTTATTATGGCTTCTATGCAAGACCTGCTCAATAAAACAAGCGCCCTCTGTTTCATTTGTAGGTGACTATATCTAATTTAATTGTTGTTATGAACTGGATATGTGATGATTCTGTGAATACTGGATATGGGGCCCCTGTTGTACAATGCCTGCATACCACAAATAGTGCAATCATACAATCAATGAGAGCATGTGGTTATAAATTCTTTGATGCAACAGTTGCTTTTCTAGACCAGTGAGTGACATTTGGGTAATTTTCTGCGGCACACCTGATGATCTCTCACGGCACACTAGTGTGCCCCGGCACAGTGGTTGAAAAACACTGAGTTAATGCATATGTAATGCAATGTGCAGCCATGTATATCTTGGAAGATGTGCACATATTTTTGTGTGTGTGCATGTGTGTGTCTGTGTGTGTGTGTGAGAGAGAGAGAGAGATTGCATTTGTGTGTTAATATAATTGTGCGCTGTATGTGTGGTTGTGTATGTATGTATATTCATGTATGTGTGAGTAATTCAACACACTTTTTTCTCACAGCATGGAGACGTGGAGCTCTGTGCCCTCTCTATGTTGTGCACAGTGTGTGTGTGTGTGTGTGTGTGTGTGTGTGTGTGTGTGTGTGTGTGTGTGTGTGTGTGTGTGTGTGTGTGTGTGTGTGTGTGCGCGTGCCCTAATATATTTGTCTGTGTTTGTGTGCACTGCATACATATATTTCAAGCTCAGAGGTCTGGAAGTGATGTGGAGTGCTCTCGATGGTGTGGCAGTGTGTGTGTGTGTGTGTGTGTGTGTGTGTGTGTGTGTGTGTGTGTGTGTGTGTGTAAGGGGGGGGGGGGGGGGTGTACTGAACACATATTTTAATTCAAGGTCTGGATGTACAGTAGTGCACCGTGCCCTTGATGGTGTTGCAGAGTGTGTGTGTGTGTGTGTGTGTCAAGTCAAGTCAGATTTATTTTTAAAGCGCATTTAACATGCACATAGTGCAACCCAAAGCGCTCAAGTGTGTGTGTGTGTGTGTGTGCGTGTACTGAACACATATGTTATTTTCAAGCCCTGACTCACAGCTCGGAGGTCTGGATGTAGCGCGCCGTGCCCTCGATGGTGTTGCAGTAGTCGGAGGCGAACTTGGTGACGATCTGCAGCAGCGTGGCGCTGTGGTCCTCCACGGGCTGCCCGTAGCCGCTCAGCCGCGTCTGGTACTGGGCACTGAGCACCGTCACGCGCGTCTTCAGCTCCGGCAGGCAGTCTCGGATGTGGTGCATGAGCAGGCGGCTGAGCGTGCGCGCCAGGTAGCGCGAGCCGCAGCGCGATGCCAGCGACGGGTAGTGGCGTTGCAGGAAGGCCTGCTCGTCCTTGGCACAGTCGTCCAGGCTCTTCTTGGTGTTCAGGTCGTGTTGGCTCCTGCGGGTAGCGCCATGGGAGTGGAGTGGGGTGGAATTAGAATGGGTGGGTAGAATTAGAATGGGTGGGTAGAATTAGAATGGGTGGGTAGAATTAGAATGGGTGGGTAGAGAATGGGCGTGGGGTGGAATTAGAATTGGGGGTGTGTGTAGATTGGAATGGGGTGGGTAACATTAGAATGGGGATGAGTTGGGGGATGAGGAAAGACAAACACACAACTGTTACTTTTCCTACACTCTCACTGTCTTCACTGTGTGTGTGTGTGTGTGTGTGTGTGTGTGTGTGTGTGTGTGTGTGTGTGTGTGTGTGTGTGTGTGTCAAAAAGGGGCGGGGTGAGTAGAATGAGGGTGAGGGTTGGAAAAGAAGGGCAATTAAGGAGAAAAATGTAACAGCAACATGAAAAGTGAATCTGATGTCTCAGTTTCTCTGAGAAAAAAAAAGAATTTCTAGCATCTTCTCTCCTGTCTTAGCTGCTGTCACACTTCAATTGCTCTCTGCATGAGATCAATAAAGCTAATCTTATCTTATCTCAATCTAATCTCTAGAACTCTTCTTCCTCAAAATCTCTTCATCTCACTCGTTTGTTCTCCCTCTCTCTCTCCCTCCCTCCCGTTGTTGCCCGCTTCTTGACTTCTCTTCCACTCCCTCCTGAACATAGTACTCTACATCCCTTGTCATCCTCACAGTTGTTCGTTCCCTAGCATCCCGTGTCGGCGACACTGCGGCACCGCCAATCACCGGCCACAAAACAACCTGCCACCGCACATCGACCTCGCGCCACCACCAAATTCAGCCCTCTGATTGCAATCCGGTCGCGTATTGATTGCTAAACAGACTATCTGCTACAATAAAAACAGCCCACGCCGAGCATAGCACAGGACTGCACAGGGACTGTGAGAGCTGGGTGCCCTCTGGGGCGGATGGGTGGGGTGTGTGTGTGTGTGTGTGTGTGTGTGTGTGTGGGGGGGGGGGGGTTGTCAGATTAAGTTTGCAATGCAAAGTGGCAGGAGAGAGGTGGAGAGCAAGAGCCCAGTTAAATGACTTCAACGCTGTACTGCTCTAGTTCTGTCCCTCCAGCACTGTGAGGCTAAAACTGGAGCGATTGACAGGGACAGGGAGAGAAGACAGAAAGAAGAAGATAAAGACATACTGTAGAGAGAGAGAGAGAGAGGAAAACAGAGTGAGAGAGAAACGAGGAGAAACAAAGAGAAGGATTGCTCCCTCGTTTATCATTCAGTGCCTGCGCCCTTGTTTGGGAGACCCAGAGCCGAGGCAAGAGAAAGAGCAGCGCTGGGTGGGTGTCAGTTAGTGCTGCTGTGAGATACTGATTTAATTAACCATCTGAAATACCAAGTGTCAAGTGACCAGGCAATTTTCATTCCATTCAACAGATATGAATTAAATTACATGACATAATTCCCCCCATGAAAAGACGTTAACATTCGATAAGCTTTCAATTTCTGACAGAATTGCCACAGGAATAAAGCATAGCAGGGGAACAGCATGAAACAGATTTTTTTTTTTTTAACTCTCTATTGTAAGAGACAAATGAACAATTAGAAATTAGCATTACAATCAGAAGTAATACATTTAGAATTAGAAAAAAGAATAATTTTGGACACCATAGGAACAAACCTGTTCACCACACCAACAATCCCCAGGCGCACTGGAATGACTCGACCCAGAAGCACCTCCAAAGCATCGGTGCCAGCATCCATCAGGTCCAGCTTACTGACCACTAGCAGAGTCCTGCGGCCTGCATACATACATTTGAATTCTTCATTTGAATCCACCAATGAAATTTCTTACAGAAAGGATTCAAATATTATCAGAGATGACACAGCTTTGACACTCACACACTAATGAAGACAACATATCACCAACACAAAACAATACACAACTTACAAATTAACGAAAACTGCTATCTTAACTATCACACTGAGTTCTGGAATCCAAAGACAGCTAGTTTCAGTAACCTGAAGTCCACCAAGACAGTATTCTGTAAAATACAATACTTGTTTTCACATATTTGACATATTTTAAACAGTGTATATCCATTGTAAGCATCTCCAAGTACTGTCTGTGAGATTTCACTGTTGAGTAGATGTCAGATACAGACTTGCCTGAAATCTACAGTATAATGTTCTTTTTAAATGTCAGAGCCAAAAAAGGAAACAAACAAACATCAAAAGGCTCCCCAATCCCCACATGAACTAAAACAAGAGAGAGGCCCACAAACAGCGTGTGGAATAAGCACAGAGGCCTGTGGAGGGGGACAGAGGGAGAACTGCGGAGTGGGCACGTTCCTCACCTTCTGGGTCAACCTCGCGAGCCAGCTTGAGCCCCTCTGAAGTGGCGAGGTCGGAGTTGGCGGGCGACACGCAAAGGATGAGGGAGTTGGGGTTGGAGATGAAGCTGATGATCATCTCCTGCACCTGCGCCTCAATGTCCTCTGGCTGATCACCGACCGGCACCTGACACAGAGAGTGGGAGAAGGAACTGTTTAGAAGGGGAACTAAATAGTTCTTGGTACTTTAAAGGAGAAGGATGACTGATGACAACCTCACAAAGGCACTGGGAGGGCTCAAGTGGGAGGCTGGGGTGGCAAACATGTGAAGGGTGGCTTGGGTCTGTCATATTCTAAATTTCTAACTCACAACCTATTTAAAGAGAAACTATGCAGTATTGCCAATTTCTTCGCTGTTTTCCCGGTTTTTGCTTCTTTTTTTCGCTGGCTCTGTCATGATGAATGTCTGAGAAACTCCATCACTACCTTGTTCTAGCCGGTGACTGGCGGTACACTGTATGTGTATTTAAAACCAGTAAAGCAATTTGTTAGAATGGTTATACTTCCTGACACTGAGGCCGTCGGCCCGCCGGCCCAAAGTTGCAAGGGTGGTTTTTCCGCTCACAGGCGCTAGGGGGAAGCGAGACGTCCACCATTCAACACGAAAAGTCATATAACCATTCCAATGACTCCGAAGCTGTTAAGTTAAGGTAAATTAAGCTAAAAAAAACTGCATATTAAGCTAAAAAACCTGCATAGTTCGCCTTTAACATTTTCAAATGAATACTTTCATTTCTCAGCCTGATTGATTCAAAGTGACAAAGCTTTTGCACACCTTTTTTTGTTGTGTTCTGTGTTCTATAAATAATGTCATGCGGAATGGACAGTGTGCGGTATCTCTTTTAAACTGCGTTTCCCAAAAGCATAGTTGCTAACCTGTTAGCAACTATGCTTTTAGGAAACGCACCCCCGCCTGATTGATTAAAACACTAAAGTTTGGTGTGGATGCGAAATTGCTTTCCTTTTTTTGGGCATCAGGTTTTTTAGACCATGTCTGCCTAGTTGCTGAGAAGAAAGCCTTCTGATTAACCTCTTAGGCTGAAAAAAGGAAGCAGAGAAGGAAAAAAGCCAGTGCTACAATGAAAAACAAAACTACACAACGTCTTGGCTGAGAAGACATTTACTCACTTTGTGTCTTTGGCTCCAACAATGCACACTCTGTTGGGTGTGTGGGGGGGAATTAGAATGAAAACAAATCCGAGAACATTTGGGTCTGGTTCCCCTTTAATAAGAAAGTTTGGCCATAGCGCAGTGAGTAAGGTGGACCCTACTTGCATCTTTTTAACAACAATCCCATTCACCACAAAAATCACTCACTGTCAAACAGAAGGAAAGGCAATGTCTCAAATAACTTAATTATGGCGCCTTTTAGACATCTATCGGCAATGGCTCATTCAAAATCTGAGGCAATCTGCAAGGTCAAAGTATGTTTTATTTATGTCAGAATGATGAATTGGGATGTTTTGTTTAAGAGCCTACCTTGGTGATTCCTGGCAGGTCTACAAGAGTGAGGTTGAGGACATTTGGGGAATAGATCTTCAGGTAGATGGGCTCTGGACTGATGCCCTATGTCAAGTGAAAGTCAGGTGGAGAACAAGAGAAAAACAATGGCATGGGAGATGAAAATACAAAGATCACTCTTAGGAGTAAAAAAAATACTTCTTTTATATCACTGGGTTAAAGATGGTCTTAACTGACCTTGTTTTCTCCAGTGCCACGGTCAGTTTCCAACTCTATCTCCTTGCAAATTTCTGAGAAATCTGTGAATATCTATTAGGCACATTATACAAAATAATTAATTTTACTATGTTTCAATGTGTAATATCCAGAATATTGTACATTTTGGGAAATTAAACAAAGATTATTGCTGATTAGCATTTAACCTGGTTACAGCTAACACAAAGAACAAGGCAAAAGGGTACCTGGTTTTTACAGTGAAGGAAGGTTCCCCACTCCTCTGCCTTGATACCTAAGACAAGAGAGAAGACTGTGAGGCCGCGGCGAAAAATGCTGAGTATGAGATTCACACACTGTAGACGAGACATCATGACAAAACAATCAACTCGGGATGGGAGGGTCAGTGAATAAAGTCAGACGGTGATGGAACAAACAAACAAACAAACAAAACAAGACAGCACAGGACTGCTTAAAATGGAAGGAAAAAGGAAAAAACAGGAAAGAACAGACAGCACTGACAGACGGCGAAACAAAGGTGAGTTCATGCAGAAAGTCTAGCATTCACACACAGAGACCTGGATAGGCGTTTTGGGAGTTTTGTTTTGGCCCCTTTCCTATGGAGTAAGGAGGAAGAAAGGGAAGGAGAATAGGTAATATTTAAAGGTATTATAAAGTGGAAAGAGCTCTATTTATAATAAAGGTATTATTAAGACTACTAGATCGTGGCAGACCTGAATCGAATCAGCATAACAATGTACAGTACACCTACTTCTAAAGGACAGGCACGACATTAGTGGTATTTACACTATTACACAAACAGTACTATGATAGAGCACTTTTATATTTCCCATTAAATAAAAGCTAATCTTTTACAGCAGACATTAACTCAGTTTAATGCCCAAAAGACACATTTAAAACAGGTCAACATGTCTTTGAGAACACATGCAAAAAGAGTTTAGAAAGAAGATGAGAACAGTAGATCAGCAAATATCTCAGTTGATGCAAATAGTCTGTCCATCCGTCAAAGCACCCCACGCATTTTCTCTGTTAAGAGCACTGACACATGTACTCTGGGACGTTCATTACCGTTATCCTGCTTCCCCCTCTCCTCAAGGGGGGGCACATGCACCAGCTGTAACACCAGGGGGCGCCGTGTGACAATGCCTGACCCCCGGGGCAAAAAGTCACGCCCTACCAGGCTCTCCAGCACAGAGCTCTTTCCACTGCTCTGTGGGGCACAGAAGAAGAGCAAGAGTAAGACCTTCTGCCGTGAGACACACCAGTCTCGCTACAACAAGAACCTAATCAGCACTAACATTGAATGGTTCTGTGTCCATATTAAGTAGGTTGCCATCAGGCTCATAATTGGACTACTCTCACTTTAAGATCACCTTTTCAAAAATAAAACCCTTTAATCAAAAACTTGACTCACTGATATGCATATTCATGCCAGCATAGTGCATATGTATACATGTCACACTTGTATTAGATATTACTTGTCAGCATGTGTCAAAGAGTTCTGAGCTAACTTAAAATTCTTATGCAACTGGAGTTATTTCAGTGTTGCCTTGTGGCAGCCAGGCCAAGCATGTCATGAAGACATGAGTCAGCTACGTGGTCAGCTATGAATTTAGCCCAGGCTTTAGTTATAAATCAACAGCAGCCCCGGCTTCCACTGACCTGGGATCCAACCACCACAATCTGGGGCAGTTGAATGCTCTCAGCGCCGACGGTGAGGAAAACCTCCTGCAGCCGGTTTATGACAGGAATCAGAGTCTCCATATCGTCGGCTGGGAACTACCTGTGCATATGGGGAGAGTGAGTGAGTGAATGACAGAGAGAAAGATAGAGACAATTACTGAATGTGAGATTAAAATATGCACAACAAGGTAGTTCCAATTGTCCTAATTCTTTAATCTAACAACAAACACAAATACCATTCAGACAAAGCTCTCACACCACAAAGAAGCTTATGTCCCTCAGACAGACCACAGATAACAAACAGGGGATAGAGTAAGTCAATTACATGTGTTTGTTTTGTTGTGATCCTTAACACACTGAGCTTCACTTATGATTGCATTACGTAAGTAGAGCCAACAGTGAATCTGGCCCAATGAGTGGCTCGGGCCAAATTAATGCCGAATCCTGGGAGGGATAGTTTTATTTTTAGGATGGCAGATGACTTGTTCATCCTTCGTTTTCGTTTTTTTCCCCCAATCGCAATAACAGTAGACTATTCATATTCTAGGACAGTGCTTATAGCCTACAGTGAAACGTATGGGAGGCAACCTCCTGCTCATCCTATGACACCGAAAAGACAGAGATACATAAGAATACTGCACAGAGATATGACACAAAACTGGACAAGAATCGTAGGCTACATGCATGCATTACACACAGGGGGAACTGAAATAAAATCCTCGTGTTGCAGAACACACAAGACAGTGCCATAACAGCATAGGAGGCTGCTGGTTACTGAATCCCGCCTATAAGACAACGCCATAGCAGGCTAAGATAAGCAAGCCTCACTGAATATTATATGCTTAAAAGGTCAGCGAACAGTCTCAAAGAGACACATCGATATCACACACACTGGGATTGCACAATTTCGCTGATACGTGAATAATAACGATATTGTGAGGCAAACGGGTGTTGCTTGAGTCTCTCGTTGTAAGGATGCTTGTCGCTAATATGTATCTTAGCTATAAGCTAGCTAGCAAGGGCAACTAAGGTGGAGGAAGCTGGGAAGAAAATATGAATTGGCTGGTGAGCTAGCTAGCTAGCAAAAGAGAATAGGGTTTCCTTACCAGAGGGCAAAGAGTCGATTTAAATGGAACCTAAGATGATATAGTCACTGCATACTTATAAGTTAAGACATATATTAAAAAAAACATGTTATATCTTGAGTATTCTTGCAAAACGTCTCATCCCGACCTCAGTTGTTTCACATCCGCACACACACAGCTGTCACAACAAATTAGGTGTACCCCACTTCGAGATCATGCATGCTGATTGGCCAAGGCACTCGTGAGAGCTGCATATTGCTTATATCTGATTGGTCTAATTTCCTTTCAGTCAATGAGTCCCATACATTGACTGTATAAAATACTGTTTACTAATATTTCCTTAACATTCTGCGCACTTGAGCGAGAACTCAAATACACTTAATGTATGTTAAGTAATGCATGTGTTTTACGTGCTTGATATAATAGTGTGCCTTGCATTTCCACTCAACCCTGATTTGAAATTAACACATTTTCATCCAAACATTTAATTTTAAGCGTAATGCTTCTGCTTTATTTTTTATTTTTTATCTGTTGTCTGACATTAGATACATACTGGTTCAGGTACTAGTCCTAGGATTCAGCTGGGTGTGGTGCCTAAAGAGTAGTCTCTTGTGGTTGGAAGGATGCAGCGCATCTAAGCAAGGATGAACAGGTGAAACCATCAAAATAATCTGGAATAAAGCCAAGGCCCTTTATTCATTTTGGCAGTGTTGTTAGACTACCATACCAAATGAGACATAACTATGAATTAAACATTTCTTCAAAAAACACATGTTTTTGGAATTTTAGCCCAACTTTCAATAGATTTCACTGTGCACTGGTTGAACAGTCATGTGGAACATTTGTTTCCGTTGTATGGCAGCCTATCCAGATGATATGCGTGTCAGTTGTGCGTCAACCCCTTGTGACTACGCAGCCATATTCAGTAAGGAACACGCTCACAAAAACAGTTGATGTTTGGCCCAACGGTGAGGAAAAAGGACATCTGACGCTGCAGTTTAGAAAAACAGTTTTTTAATCGGACTGTCAGTTTTCCATTGAAGAAGGCAAGGAAACATAACGATTGTAGAATCTCCGTTTTTGTAACAGCGTGGAGGCGAACGGTAAGTCAATGGCGTGATTTTATTTTCCTGATGTAACGTTAGCCTATCAATCGATGTTAGCCGATAGCATATTTGGCTTGTCATATTAGTGACAGTAATTTGGTGTCAGCAGCCTATGTGGCAATTCTATCACAATACTTTACATTGTACTTTAAACATAAACAGTGTGCACTAGCTTGATCAGTTAAGTTGGATGATGGCAACTTCCCATTTTAATTTTACCAGGACCTCTAACATGGTAACGTTAGTGTGATCTTGCGTTAGCGGTGTCTCAATCCAGGAGTTTTGCATCGCAGTAGAGAAATTACTAAATTAGATGGTTTATAGGTTATTTATCAAGGACATGGTGCATTAGACATGCTTAATTGAGTCATTGTTGCACAGTAAGCTCAAGTACTAGCCCATTGTGTTTGATCTTTGCAAAACATTTCGACTTAATCTTAAATCTAACATAACTATCAGGCTATCATAGCCCAGGGCACAAGTAGCGAGGTCATTATGTTAATTCTTGCACTGTCAAATCTCACTTTGTCAGTAGACACGTACAATATGTCAAATGACAGTTGTGTGTATGTGACAGTTGATGTTATTCTCTCCACTCCAGTGAAAACACCATGGCCTCCCGAAAGAAGGTCCTCTTGAAGGTGATAATCCTGGGTGACTCAGGGTAAGTGAAGTATCATGTTGGAATGGTGACAGATATATTGGGTTGATGTCTCTGATAAATATGGTCTAATTCCAAAATAAGATGTATTAAAGTGTGATTTGCTTTACATGTGAACATCCAAGCAGGCCCCTAATGTAATTGTGTATAACTCACCACTTTTAATACATGCACTTCTTACAGTGATGTTGCATCTAGATGTTTCAGCTCCACTGTGTTCTCTTATCCATAGAGTTGGGAAAACTTCTCTGATGAACCAGTATGTAAACAAGAAGTTCAGTAATCAGTACAAAGCCACAATTGGAGCAGATTTCCTTACCAAAGAAGTGATGGTGGATGACAGACTTGTGACTATGCAGGTATGAACGTGTTGTTTTGAAATTGAATCAGAACATTGGTTATGCACACTTACCAATTATGCTGTAATTTGAAATAGGTGAATCAGGGCCACACCTAATTACCGTACTATGCCTAACTATGCGGTACAAAAATATTATTACAAATCCCTCAAACAGGGACTTCACTTTGGAGCTCTGTTTAGTCTGCTCACCACCGGTACTCTGGTTAGCTCAAGTATTGTATCATACAATCACACATTCATTATTGGGCCTGTGATGACTAACTATAAACCCATATATTATGTTTATATGATGGAGTGTGCGTGTTTTTGAGATACTCGAGTTGTCTGAGATATTCATCTTCCCTCTGCCCGGTGGCTCAGATCTGGGATACAGCAGGCCAGGAGCGCTTCCAGTCCCTGGGCGTGGCGTTCTACCGCGGGGCTGACTGCTGTGTGCTGGTGTATGATGTTACTGCTCCGAACACGTTTAAGACTTTGGACAGCTGGCGAGATGAGTTCCTGATCCAAGCCAGCCCTCGTGACCCGGAAAACTTCCCATTCGTGGTGTTGGGCAACAAAATCGACCTGGAAAATAGGCAGGTCTGTGGGCATACACCTTTCCTCACTTGTACAGAGGATTTATGTATTATTTAACCTCTAAAGAGTACAAAGTTATCAAAGGGCACACTCCTCAAACACTGGTAAACTCTAGGTGCTGGGTACATAGAGTGCAGCAGAAAAGGCAATAAAAAATGATAGAGGCATCTCATGGTAATAAAAAGTTAAAGGTCTTCGGGAGCAATATCTGGTTTGGGGACTCTATCCTTTTTAACAAAAACAAAAGTGAAAACACTTACAAAGTAATGAAGTCAACATATTTTGTTATACTGCATCATATTATATTTATGGTTATGGAATTTAGCAGACACTTTTTTCTAAAGCAATAAAACACTACAATAGCTAAAAATGAACCGTAAACAGTTTTAAAAAGTTAAGGTAAGACTGCATTAAGGAAAATAGCAATAATAACAATAATGTCAATGCAATATCAACAACCAATAATGGAAATAAACAAATACCATAAATATACAGACCATAACTCATAAGAACCACTTAACTAATTAGGTGTAAGCTAAACAGTCTTTAGACCCCTCTTGAAAGACCCAAAACTGTCGCAGGATTGCAGAGCACTGGGCAACTCATTCCACCAATGAGGAAAAGAGTCTTGAATTTGACCTAGCATTTATGGCTGGTCGACACAACATCATTATTACAACATCAACACTCAAGAGACCGCAGTGGGCGGTTGGGGATGTAAAGCTGGATCATAGAATTGATATAGCACAGAGCAGATCCATTAGGTGTCCTACAGGCCAAGGTGAGAGATTTAATTTAATTCTGGCCTCTAATAGGAAGCCAGTGAAGAGTAAGAGGAGTTACATGTGTCTTATTTGGCTGATTAAAGACCAGATGTGCTGCAGCATTCTGAATCAATTGGAACAATCTCACTACACAAGCAGCCAGGCCAGCTAATAGTGAATTACAATAGTCCAGTTTGGAGATAACCATAGCCTGCCCTGTACAAGAAGAGAAGAGTCTTGTGTCAGATAAGGTCTGATTTTCCTAATGTTGTAAAGGACAAACTGACATGATTTTGCAACTGAGGCTACATGCTCAGAGAATTTAAGTCGGTCATCAATTATGACGCTCAAGTTACGTGTTGATATACTCGGGGTCAGTGAATATGAGTCAAGCTGGATGTTTGGGAATACCTGTTTTAGCTGGAAACACCAAAAGCTCTGTTTTGGAGAGATTAAGCTGAAGGCGCCGATCTTTCATCCAGACTGAAATGTCCTTAAGGCATGCAGAAATCTGATTAGAAAACGATGAGCCAAATCCATGGGAGCGAATGATCTCGCCCAAGGAAGTGGTGTAAATAGAGAAAAGTAGGGGTCCTAGTCTAGGACTAAGCTACTCTCAATGTTCTCATACTCATGACCTGTAATTTTATGATGCCTATGTATTATTATTGCATCAATAGAAATCTTAAAGATTTCATTGTTTTGAACAGGTGACAACAAAACGTGCCCAGGCATGGTGTCAAAGCAAAAATAACATCCCATATTTTGAGACCAGTGCCAAAGAAGCCATCAATGTGGACCAGGCCTTCCAGACCATTGCACGAGACGCTCTCAAGCAGGTACAGACACTTATATTATTATTGTTTCATAATATGGTCAAATATGCATGACTGCATATTGCTACTATGTACAAATGATTTGCTTGTCAACTATACAGCAAGGTCAGAGTTTGTGTAGTCCCTGAAAACACAATTGGGACAGTAACACAACAGAAAGAACAGAAGGGGAGTCAAGATGACTGCTGTAGGTTGACTTGTATAATGCCAACTTTGATGCATAAGGCTTCAGGTCACTCCTTTTCAAATTAACTAGGGTAGTAAATGGTGCATACTAGTTCAATTTGTAGAGTGAATGAATGGTGTTACATACATACATCTTAAGCCTCATTCAGACTGCAAGAGACTACTGATGAGACAATCAATGTGTCAGCAATTGTGTATGCAGCATTAATGTTCTGCTTCCTGTTTTGGATAAAGGGTGTAGGTCAAAGGTTAGGGTGTCTGTCAGATTAGGCTTGTATCTTTCTTTGTCAATAAATCATGTTGAATATCAAGAAATGAGACTAGATAAAAAGTTAGATAAACATGATCATTTAATTCATATTTAAATGTGACTGAATGTTTTAGGAGTCGGAGGTGGAGACCTATGATTTCCCAGACCAGATCAAGCTAAGGGACGACAGGCCCACTTCGTCCAGCGACGGCTGCAGCTGCTGAGGGAGAAGATGGGATAGGAGACAGGAGATGGGAGGGGTGGAGAGGCTGGGGAGGGGAGGGGGGGATACCACTGGATCTTGAACCTGAAGAGACAGTTACAGCGGACAACGTTCCCTTCCAACACAAACCCTCTCGCCTGCCCAGGCTACAGCTGACTGGGTGAAAATGAAACGACCAAGTAGCCATCCACCCCACTCATCCCACCAACAGCAACCTTCTCTGGATTCCTGCTTTAAGCAGGGAGAAGGAGGATGGTGAAAACCCCAGCAGAGCAAGACACCCAACATGGTTAGGCATTGACTTTCAGAGCGTCATGTATTAAGATCATTTCTGCAAATCCAGCCGAATTTAACCATAGATGTAGTAACTTCAAATGTAACTTCATTTTATTCTATTGCACATCATCATACTGAAATATTGTTAGACGTCATGCAACTAAACTATTACTTCCCCATCTTTTTTGCCCCCCAGTACTTTTGATTATTCCATGCACTAAATACATCTTTTTCTTTTCCTGATCTGTTCAGAATGTTAGTTGTCCATAAGCCTAGACACGGACATAGCCAACCAAGGTTTGAAAGACCCATGAATAACAATAAATGGTAGGATCCAGTGTAGTTTTTAAACCGTTTATGTGAAATGTGATCGTTTAGGGAGGAAGTGTGACAAACAGGAGGGTGGAAGTGAAACAGACCCTGGGGGTTTTGGGAAGAGCTATGACGTGAGGACATATCCGTGCTGCCCAGTGACACAGGTCAAAGGTTAAACCTCGTTGCTGTTGCTGGTAATTTCCTGTTGACCTCTTGCAAATTAAAAAGGCACAATGCATTGGAGGGTTTTATCGGAAAACATTTTGGTTGGACTAAAGCAGGGTATTATATGGAGAAAAAAAAGTGACACACACGCTGTGTCAAAGCTGCTTCGACAGTGATTGGTTTAGTAATACGAATGTGCCCCTATACAGTGTCTTCTATATGAATACTATCAGAGTTGCTGGATACTCATCTGCAGATCATGAGCTTAGGATTATACAATACAGCTGAGTGAGGAAATTGCCTCAAGCAACATGTGCTGATCTCTGTCTTTTTTCTGTTTCTGTTATACTTTTCACGTGTGAAATGCCATTCCATTCATTATGTTTTTGTATGCCAAAATGAATCATATCATGAAGTTTGCTGAAGTAGAATATGCCCTTTCTATTCTGGCCTGAAGCCCTCTTGTAAATCCAGTTATAGTGACAAACTAAAAAATAAAATATGATTTAAAAACCAACAAAGGTAAAATACCGACAACGCATTCTCTCCTTTTTAATTCCTTGATCATATAACACAGTATTTACAAATAACTGCAGTCACTCAAAACCCAAGACGCTTCACTTGTCCTTAACTAATCGTCATTGTTAATCTCAACAGTATGTGTATGGTTTTACAGAAAAAAACTGAATCAAATAAATTATGCTGATAACATCCTGGAACAATGCTTTGGCAAAACGCTCCAAAATCACTAATCTATTATGATTGTTGTAAAAAAAAAAATCAGTATTGACATTATAACACATGAATAAATACGGAGGTTATGAGCCTAGCCTTACTTCAAATCGCAAGGCCATGAAGATACCTTTGCGGCATGCGCGCTTATACAAGTCCACAGCGTGGGATGTCTTGCTCCCAAAAGTCCAACTTAAAATCCCCCCCTTGCCCTGTGTTTTGTGGTTAGTCCTGGAGGAGTTGCTTGTATCCCCACCCACCCTCTACTTAGTCCATGAAGGAGGGGTCCAGACCATCAGCCTCTGGATGTAACATGCGAATGGCCAAGCGCTCAATGTCATCCAGACTAAGCTGTCTTATCGAGCGTTCATAGTCCTAAGGGAACAGACAAAGAAAGACAATTCAGCTACAGACATGGTAAGGTCCAATCTAGTTTACATTCTGCCTTTAAACAACAACAACAACAACAACAACAACAACAAAATGTTTGTCTATGGTGGGCAAACTGCTTTTATCAGTTTTGTTGCACAGAACAATAATATAAATATTGTTCAAGACATAAAAAGTGTGCAATTAGGCTATGTTATGGCAGTAGTATTGTGTAGGGGTGTAAAGGTACACGTGTTTGTGCTGAACTGTTTAGGTACAGGACATTAGGTTCAATACAGATGCATACTGACCGTACCAAATGTAGTCTTTAACAGTAATCAACAGTAGGCTTTATTGCTTGCGGACCATGTTTCAAATTCGAGTTCCCACTCAAACATATTAAGTAGCGGACCATCTGTTTGTTTAGTCAGTTAACATCAAAAAACATTTGACATTTTAAAAATACTATTTTTTAGGTTAGCAGTACCTACTGGCTTACTGTACTGAAAGTTAAAGGTTGTATCAGCGATTGCAGGCCCAAAAAAGGCCCAAACATAAATGATCGCATTCATCTAATCTTTCCTAATGATCCGCTAGCTGGCCGCCCCATAAGCAGGCCGTCAAAAAAACACGTCTCTGTAGGCAGCCTAGGCTCTGAGATCTGCACACAAAAACAATTGCTACCAACAAGTGTTGCCAACCACTCAAAGGCAAAATAAAGTGTTCCAACCAATAACAGAAGAGATGCGCGTTCAGGAGGAAGGGGGAGGGAGTTGCGAGCTAGCTCTCTGTTTTGTTTGAACGTCAACAGAAGTGACGTTACCCCGCCATCGCTGATACAACCTTTAACCGACCCGTTATTTTTGTGTACCGTTACACCCCTAGTATTTTGTGGCTCTTAATAATGATTGCCAGAGAATTTAGGACACTGTAAAATCACTGGCAGCATCATCAATGCGGTATTGGTCAGTGAAACTGTTATCGAGAGCCGTTTTAGTGACTTTTGGCACGTCCACCTTTTCATCTACTTACACTTGTTACTAACATTACAAAACAATGCTCTGAATTGCAGAATTGCAGAAAATACTATTTTGTAATTGAAACACTTGAAGCGAAAACTATCATTAACTTGTTCAGAAAATTGAAATAGTCTGGTGAGATGGGGCCACAGGTTGGCACATTCCCGGGATGGACCTGCTGCGTCTTCATCCATTGTTTCGTCCATGGCTTCGTCTCTTATCTAAATCTGACAATGGAGTTGACTTTGGCGGAAAGCTGAAGGTGATTGCTGATAGGCTGTCCCAATCAGTGGCGCCTGCACAATCAAATCACGTTTGAGAGGGAAACAACAAATTGAGGGTTTCCAAAATTTTTCTTTTCCTTTTTTTTTTTAGAAGTAGTAACGGGTACTCACGGTTATGGATAGAAATGTAGTGGAGTAAAGAGTACAATATTTGCCTCTCAAATGTACTTGAGTAAAGTCATGAGTACTCCCCAAAAATGATACTTGAGTAAAGTACAGATCCCTCAAAATTGTACTCAAGTACTGTACTCAAGTAAATGTACTCCATTACTGTCCGGCTCTGCTGAATTGTAATTTGCAATTGTTCATTCATACAAAAATAATGAATATGTTGTACACAATATGTTTACAAAGTGATAAACTGCAAAGCGAGATTAATGGCTTACCCAGGTAACTGAGTTTCTGCTGATCTTAAAACAATATATCACTTCAGAAGCAATGCATGCAGTAAAGCGTTCTTTTGAAGATGAGCGTTTACTCTCTTAAAGTTCCCAGGGTAAGACAGTAACCTCACTTTTGTAGTATACTCCTCTATATTTTATGGTGGCAAATAGTACTACCTTAATCAATTGTTCCTGCACTTTTGCAGCATCTGCAGGGCTGAAGTGTTTAGCCAGCACAGCAGCTACAGACTGCCAGACTCCATGGCTGCCCATGGCTGGGGCAGGTTCACCCACAGGAGTCCTTTCCCCAGCAGGACGGATAACCAGGTTTAGTTTAGCCTCTGGCCCAATAGAGTAGTCACTTAATCGGTGCTCATCTGGGAAAACAAAAATCGGGGTGTAATGCAAACGCCAATACTTTCATGAACATTATGTTTAGATCAAGGATCAAGGATAGCTTACCTGCCAGGGCTTTCCCTTTATAGAGCAATCGCTGTTGATTTGGAGGTATGTTAAGGCGCTCTGAGACCAGTTCCTTCACTGTAGACACTTTTTCATTTTCCGTGACCTTCAAGTGAATAGACATTTTCTAAAAATAAATATACATAATTTTCCTTTCCAAAAATGTGTACCAACACACACTTCTGTTTGGATAACACCATAACTTACAAGGCTATATGCAGTGGCTATATAAGGCTATATGTATCTGGCAAATTATCTGCTCACCCCTCCCACTTGCCCTACTTTTCACAATACTTACTTTTTTGTTTTGACCATCACACACATTCGAATTAGCCTACAGGTTTGCATCTTCTGCTTGTAATGATTACTTCTATGAGTTACACAAATCTACCAGAACAACATAGTTGTGTGTGTGGGTGTGTGTGTGAGAGAGAGAGAGAGAAAAGAGAGAGGTTAAGAGGGAGGGAATGCAGCAGGCTTGTGCTTGAGAGGATAAGAGGCAATTAGTTCAACAAATTGTTCTCACTTCAGCCTTGTTTTGTTCACAAAAACAAAAAGATAATATAAATACATACATACACACACACACACACACACACACACACATATATATATATATATATATATATATATATATATATATATATATATATATATATATTTCTGTTATATAAGTTCTGGCAATATGTGTAAAACTGTAGGACTTCTACATGGCTTCAGGTTGTTAGGGATGTTTACTCTGTGATTGTTGTTTTGCACAAACATTTTATTGCAAATTAAGTGCATGAGATGAGTAACCTTGTGCCAAGGAAATGGTGAGTTGGTTCATTAAAATAGCATCTGTGAGGACATGCGGTATATGAGAGAAAATGGAAGCTATGACTTATTTATCAATACAAGCAACACACACTACTGTATTGGAAATCAGCTGAAAATACACAGGGCTAAACTAATACACTTGTATAATGACAAATACAAAAATACAATTTAACACTGTCTTGTTGTATCATAATAGTTGTCGGTCAAGTTATGGATCATCATATAGGCTACAATGTTATTCATATTCATTATTTGACTGAATGTGAAAACAAATCAAGGCTAAAATGAGAACAATTACATTGTTTTAGTAGAGATCGGTCACTCAGAGTGAATTATTACAAGCAGAGGATAAAATGCAAACCTAATGGTAATGTTTGTGATGGTCAAAACGAAAAGTGTTGTTAATTGGAAGGATCATTATTAGATGGGCATATATTTTTCTACTCACATTAGTATTGACGTTGCATTAACTCAATGGCAAAGTAAGTTTATAAAGCTGTATGAGTAATAACCTAAATGAACCAAATTTCACCGCACTTGATAACATGGCTTTGCACGTCCAGCTAACCAGCCTGCCTGATTTGTAACGTTAACGTTACTTCAAAATAATCTGATGGAAAACTTTTTGCACCACACAACGTTCATCTTTTCAGCTTTGCAATTCTACGATTTTAACTAACGTTATGACCTGATACAAGCAAAGGGGTGAGTTGTTGCTAGTTAGCATTTCATCAATGTCTAACTGTGACAAGTTCGGACAGGCAAAGTTAACGTTAGCCATCCTGACGTTGCATTTGTCGAGCAACTTACAGCCTAGTAATAATAACTATTTTCGTTTACAGTGCCTAATAAGCAACTGATATGTTTTCATAGAAGAGTTCAAATGTGAACATGCGTAAACACTCCTAATCAGTAAACACATTACACAACTATGCTTCAGCTAACATGAGGCTAGCGAACACGACTGCTAAGTCTAGCTAACATTTGGTAGGCTAACGTTAGTTTGTTTGCTACTTCTACTAAACTGAGTTTTTTACAGCTAAGTCTAGTATTCTATGTAAAACGTACCTGGACACTGCATTCCTTTCCTTGGAGTGGCTTTACTGTGAGAATCATTTTGTGACCGATTAATACTGTAAACGTTTAAATTCATTCACGAACAGGCACCTCACCGGGCCATTACAGTCTATCTCACTTTCTGTCGCGACGTTTGAAGAAGATATCACACCGAAGAGGCCCTCATTGCGCAGCCGCAGAAACTTAGTTCTAGTATTAATTTTATTCTAAGGCGAGAAAGTTCTTTCGTGATAGTGAGACACTGCAGTGAAGAGTATGCAGGCGGATTCAGGTGGACTATATTTATACGTAGGCGACATGAAGGTATTTGTAGATAAGTTAAATCAACTGGTCTGGTCTGAACATTTTCTCCATTTGACTGCAGTATGCCTGAACATGAACGTAGGCTAATTTGTTCTTAAGAGACTAACTAGCTTCGCTGATTCATCTGTTAAATGTAGGCTAACTGAATGCAAACTCATGTTTTACGTCATACGCATAGGAAGTGTGTGGTAAATATCACACAGCTAACAATTTAATTTGATTTTGCACCAGAAGTAGGCCTCTCTGGGCTACCCTGAAGAACATTTTCTGCAATTTGTAGGCTAGTCTGATACGTCAGCAACAGATTAAAACGTAGCCTATGACACATATTTAGGTTAGTAGGCCTACTGACATGGTAATAATGGTTTAAACAATGTTGGTGAAGTAGCCAATATATTGTTGTGGCTGTTAGCAATTATTGTGTCCAACGCGACATAAGCTACATTGGCATCAATAAACATTACATTAATAAGCCTATTAAAATGGACAGTTTAAAGTAAAGGCATAATTTAAATGTAATTGTACTTAGAGCGCCAAAACATTAGGCTACACATGTCTCATGGCGCTTTACAGAGTGTTAGACAATCAGAAAAAAGAAGAAGAAAAAAGAAGCCCCATGGGTAACAGGGGCGAGGAAAAACTTCCTAGAATTGGAGATACATAGGAAGAAACCTCGAGCAGATCCACGACTCAAGGGCCTGACCCATATACCTAGGGTCAGATACAGGACAGTAAGGTCTGTGTACATGACAAATGCATATGTTAGTCAGTTGTACATAATTAGGACATGGTGTTTAAGCCACCTGAGGTGAAAGTTACAAGAGGTGGAATGATTACATATCCGGTATGATAATGCATAAATCCTAATTTAGTGTCAAGTTCAAATAGTCCAGCGTAGGATATATAATTGTCCAGGGGAATAGGAGTTGTGAAAGGGCATGTGGTGGGTCGGTAGCCTAGAAATCTAGACGCACCCTAGCGGCAGCAAATTACATTTAATGTGTGTCTGGCTCGTCAGGCTAGTGGGTCGGCAGTACGGGCCAGGAATCCGGGCAGAGTTGTCATAGGCATGTGGTGGGTCGCTAGGCTGTAGGGCTACGGGCCAGGAATCCAGGTAGGGGGACAGTAATAGGCGATAGGGTAGTCGGGATGGGACTTCAGGAGATGAGTGAGAAGAGGGCCAAGCACACGGATGGCTGATGACTGGTGATGATATACCTCACAAGTGAGGTAAGGGGGAAGAAAGAGAGATAGCCTAAGTAAAATAAAAAGTAAAGTAAAAAACGTAACATAATGAGATGTTGGGGCCAGAGAATGTCTAATAAGGAGAGAACCTTCACTCTCGGAACTCTTCCGGTGTGGTACTGCATCTAGGGGCGCTCACGGGCGAGTCCAGAATGAATGGAGGTCTATGGAGCTTTACCCCTCAAAATCCACTTTTCTCGGGATATAATTTTTTTTTCAAGTAATTTGAATATTGTATTCGAAAGGGGAGGCAAAGACAATACACTTGGTTGAGTATTATATTTTTTAAAGTCACTTAATTGTTCTAAAAAGCCTTTCAAACGTGCCAATGACGTCATTCATTAGCATGATCATAGCATAGCATAGCATCAATGCTAGCGTGTTATGGGCAACAACGACCCAACCTGTAAGAAAACGAAAGGACATGACTCCCGGATTATTTCACTTTTGATTGAAAATCCATATCCATTTTGCGAAAAATAAAATAAAATCTGAGGGTTTCAGTTGTTAAATAGGTGAAAACAACAAATGTAGCCATGTAGCTCCATAGGACCCCATGTCTTTTGGACTCGCCCGCGATCGCCATCTAGGTGAACTCTGGTGAACTGCAGCCAAATTCGGTTTGTATGGGATTAATAGAGAGTGGGGAGGCTCTCCTTAGACGGGCTCTGGTAGGGCCTATGTCATTTGTTTTTCACACCACACATTCAGTTTTTGTTTATTTACACAGGCTTCTGGGCTGCCCATCAGTTTACAACCAGCCTATTATTGTCAGAATACTCATTTGTGTTAAAGCAGCCGTATTGAGACGACGGGATAGGCTAATTGTTTGTGATAATTTACTTACTTTGGCAAGCATAGTGTGCTGGTTGAAATTTATTTAGCTAAATTAATTATTTGAGGAATGAATGGACGTGTTTGTGAACGCGCGCGCGCGCGCGTGTGTGTGTGTGAGAGAGAGAGGTAAAGAAGAGGGAGGGGATGTAGCGGGCTTGTGCTTGAGAGGATAGGAGAGGCAGACCCAGCTTTAATAAGATACGGATAAAAGGATCTCTCGGTCAGTTCCATCGGTGTGCTTCGGAGCTGCCGGTGTGCTTCGGAACATTCAGAAAACATCGCGGCGGACAGATGATACTGTCTTGTTTGGATAATTGTAAGAATAAAATTCTCGTCTCGTTCGTGTGCTATAAACTGCATATCTCTCGACTATTTTAAGTCTAATTCAGCAGGGAAACAGGTGTTACAAGTCAGCACAGGTAAGAGAGTTCATTTTTAATAAGCTTTTTTTTAATGAAAGAGTAACGCCAGTTGCAAAGAAAATCACTACATTTGGTTGGAAACAGTATATTTTCTATTCCCCTTTCCTGGACAAACAGCATATTTTTCATTCCCATTTCCTGTACTGCCTAAAAATGCACAAACAACATGGCATGAGTAGGATATATTGTACATAGTCTACAACCAATTTTCTCAGAGGACCTCAGTCCTCAAAAAAACTCTGTGTAAGCTACTTTCTCTCTCTCTCTCTCTCTCTCTCTCTCTCTCACACACGCACACACACACACACACACACACACACATACACACACTCAGAGAGAGGGAGACAGACACAGACAGAGAGAAACATCCTTTCAGTGATTAAATAAAGGGAACCTTGACACCTCTCCTTCTGTCTCGCTCACTCTCACTATCCTCTGCCCTCTCTCCTGAGGCGATGGGCACCCTGAGAGACCTCCAGTTCGCCCTGCAGCTGAAGATAGAGGAGCTTCGCCAGCGGGACACACTGATCGATGAGCTGGAACTGGAGCTGGACGCTAAGGACGACCTCATTCGTCGCCTGCAGGGGGAGCTGGACCGCATGCGGGTCAGTCTCGGCACCCCTGGGTCCTCCGCTGCAGGTAGCTTTCCTAACCCACGCCCACCCCTCTTGCTGTCCTGCTTCTACAACCACAAACACAACAGGAGTAGATTTTTGGGCTTTGGCACAACACGAATGGAGTGGGGGCACTGTAGTAATGATGGTTTTGCCAGATATTTACTGTGCTGATTTGACTTTTGGACGGTTTTCACAAACATGTGAATCATCCATCGGAATACTTCTATTGTTTCTCAATGTCAATGTATGAGGACTCATTTAGTGCAAATCAAATGTATGGGTCCAAATTAAGTAATCTGAGTGGCCTAACCTGATGTGGCGTGTTTTCCTCTCCAGGGTGCTTAGCGCTGCGTAATTCCTCACAGAGGATAAAGAGGAGGGCAGTGGTGGCCGAGCCGCCGAGCTGGGACGAGAAGCAACCTCCTCAGCCCACAGCGTTGAGTCACAGCAAAAGCCGGGAGTAAGAGAACACCTATCAAAACACAGCAGTCTCTCCACCCCACATGTCTTTAAAATGGAGTAGTAGACCAGCAGCCTCAGGGTCTTTGCCAGCTTGTTTTGAGTGACAGTCCAGCACTCTCGTCTAAGAAGAAAGAAAAAATGTACCTGTCTTGACACAAAAGTCAGTCATACATTATTTTTCTTGGTGTGATTTGTTCATGTGGTCATGACAGCAAGCTTGGGGCCTTATATCCACTGAAACTGAAATATTGCAGAGGTGAAGTATTGATGGATAGACAGTATGTATAGGCTTGCTCTCTCTCTCTCTCCCTCTTTCTCTCTCTGTATCTCTCTCGCTCTTCCTCTAGGTCTCAGGAACTGATAAGGGGGACCCTGATGGAAAATGGCTTCACCAAACACCTGGAGCGGGGGCAGATCCTGGCAATAGTGGACTGCATGTACGCCACAACAGTCAGCCAAGGCTCATGTGTCATTCGGGAGGGTGAGAATGCTTCCCTCGCGTATGTCATAGAAGGTAAGACATGTTTCATTTCCATCTGAGTAACAGCCATTGTAACCCATCAGTTATATATTGCACTTCACACAAGGCTTATTAGCCTATAATAAAATATTAATTTACCTATAATAAAGCTGTCATCCAAATTCCTTATAAACAGATGTCAGATTTGTGTACTGGCGGTGTGCATTTCAGATTGTGATGTAAGAGGGAGCAAATCTTTGTCAGAATAGGACATCAACAAGATGCTGTGATATATTTATTTTATGATTATTTTCTTCAGCATTGTGAGTATGTAATGCCTCTCAGCAAACCATTGCCTTCCATTTTTTCATGTTTTTTCTTCAATTCTGACTCGTCAAGTCCATTGCAACACAATACTCCTTAACACCCCCCTGTGTACCCATCGCCCAGAGCTCATAATAAATAATTGATAATGTGATTGGAATCAGCAAATGATAGGGTGTACGAGACCATTCTGTTCAGAACACATGCATCTGTCCGTACAGCGCTCTGTTTGCTTGGGCTGTTCCAGAAGCACAGAGATGGTACCTGTGCGGAGAGCAGCACTGGCACATGGGCAGAGTCTGCACTCATCCGTGTCTCACATCAGAGAGGCCCAGGGACCACAGCAGCAGTGAGAGACAGAGAGATGGAGAGGGAGAGAGAGAGAATTGTGTGAAGAGTCGGTTTCTTGGAAGAGTGCGAGACAGCCATATGGAGGCTGCTTGATACCTGTGATGCTGCTAAGAGGACGGATTCATTTGGAAATTGATTTTTTCCCCTAAATGTTGTATGGATAAAAAAAGAGAGAAAGAAGATGAAAGGGAAAGCAAGGGAAAGCAAACAGAGGATGAAAGAGGGGGAGTTAAGATAGATGGAAAGTGGTAAACAAACACACCACCAGATGAAAGAATGCAGGACGGTGAAATGCACAGGAAGGGTGAATGAAAGATGACAGACAGATAAAGTGAAGACAGAAAGGGGGAGAGAGAGAGAGAGAGAGAGAGAGAGAGAGAGAGAGGGGAGGCCGGCTGGGTAGCGCTTATCATAACTCCCCATCACGGGCGGTCTGCAGGCGGTCCCCAGCGCACAGCTCTGATGTGACAGGCGGACGGGTGACGCTTGTCCTGCTTTGTTCGTCACCTCAGGACGGCGCAGCGGGCACCGCTGTCTCATGCCCCGACGGTGAAGATTAAAGCGTCCTGGGCTGTCAGTCAGTGTAGCAGAGTAATCTGTGCCCATGCCACTCATCCCCGCGTGCGACACAGATGCATCGCCACACACTCACACCACACTGGGTCGGATTGAAATGACCAGGCTGATTTGTCAGAGAAATGTGTTTTCCAGAATATCTCAGACGCACAGCCGAGCTAGTGGAAGTTCTCACATGTCTATCCAGATTATTGCAACGAAATGTGTTTGTACTGATGCAAACTTTGGGGAATGTTGATCTTTAGGAAATAAATTGTGTGCACCTGTTGGTGTGATGGCTGAGCTGAATTTGTGTGGGTTGATGTTAAGGCAGAGGGTGTACTTGATGGATTCAGGTGTGATTATGTTGACGTGTGTGTGTGTGTGTGTGTGTGTATTGGAAAGGTGTTTCCGTAAATGAGGTCATTCAACAGCTGGATGGGCTGTCTGATGCTAGTGAGTGTGGCGAGCTTGTCTCACTCAATTAATGTTCATGTTGGAAGTGTGCAGGTGTTCACACATACTCCAAACTCCCTCACCCCCCAACACACAAATACACACACACAGAAACAAATACATGAACACAAGAAGATGGACAGACACCTCCTTTCAAAAACAACACATTACATTTATATAGCGCTTTTCTCGACACTTAAAGCGCGTCACATGGAAGGGGGGACCTCATTAACCACCACCAATGTGTAGCACCCACCTGGGTGATGCACGGCCATTATGCGCCGGAACGCTCACCACACACCAGCTTGAGGTGGAGAGTGAGGGAATGAATGAGCCAATTACAGTGGGGGATGATTAGGGGGCCAGATTGAATGAGCCAGGTTGGGAATTTACCCAGAACACCGGGGAACCCCCTACTCTTTGCGATAAGAGCCATGGGATCTTTAATGACCTCTCCTTCTCTACCCCTCTGTCTCATTCAGTCTCTGTCTTCCTACAAGTTGTGTCTAAAGCACACAGAATCCAAATGATCTTAGAAGTACGTGTGTTTTTGTTCACAGAGGGGAAGATGGAGGTCACCAAGTCTGGCCACAAGCTGCAGATGTTAGAAGCGGGTGCGTTGTTTGGAGAACTGGCCCTCCTTCATAACCACACGCGCTCAACCACGCTCACAGGTACAGTGTTAACGTTCACAGATCCATAACCTGCCTCTGTGACATCTGGCCATAAGGCTCCCACTGAAGATGGTGTTACAGCGTCATTAATCACTGAACGTGGTGTTCAGTGATTAATGACGCTGTAACACCATCTTCAGTGTGTGCCTTGCAGCGCTGTTTACTCTCAGGTGTCAGGCTGCTTTCATTTAGAGTTACTGCAATCAGCATCAATAATAAACAAATGTCTATACAGAGCAATGTGCGATTTGTGATACAGAGTGCCTTGTGAATGGTCCAGTCATTGTTTGTCACGGTTTTAAAGCTTAGAGGATACAACTACCATATGACATTCCTGGGTTTCGTTTTTTGTTAATCTGCAGTCTTCCCAAAGGAATGCATTTCACATAGACGGATCATTTAAGCTCTGTAGGTCTCTGTTACAGTATATATTTAATAAAATTCCATAGGCTTCCTTTCATCTGCAACAATTGTTTCAGTGTGCCGAACAAACTGCAATTGCTCGAAAGGAATTGTATTGCATTGCATTCCACCAAAAGCTACAGTGCCTCGAGTCAAAATCACAACTGTCCAGACAGCCTGATAGTTAAATGATTGGAAAAAAACCCGAATCATTCAGTTATAAAAACAGTCCGAGCATAACTGTGCCAGGCTTTTGAGAGTGGAGGCATCGGCAGCGTGGAAATCCAGGCACTGGGCAGAGCATTATTCACGCCTGATGTAAGTTTGAGAAGATGTGTCGAATTCCGAATCAAAGTGATCCTCAAATCCCCCCCGTAACCTCTCCGTCTGGCGCACGTCTCACTGCGGTGCGGAGAATACCAAAGTGCGCGGTCCGTGTCTGTTCTGTTGCTGTTTCCCTGTGTCACTGATGCGTCTCTCCCCTACTGGAATAAGATGTTTTCTCACATTTCAGGACCCGTGGGGAGCCGCAGGTAACTTAAGATGCATTGAAGTGAACTCACACTGCATTCACGATGAGGGATCAAGCTAACAGCAGCAAATGATAGCTTCTGGATTACTCTGGGTGACATAAAGGAGTTTAATGAGCATCTCCTTATTACGAATGGTTTTATTGCAACTGCATCAGTTTTGCAAAGCAGCCTCCCTAGTTCTGTGCCATGGAGGAAAGCAGCCTATACTGTACATCCCTACTGCAGTGCACAAACTAGCTGCAGTGTTTTGGAGTCTGTCTTACACTGACCTGATTTCATGCTGGGGGAAAATGGGTTGAGAGCGTGTGGACAAGGCTGAACCCAAATGGGTTGAGAATGTGTGAACAAGGCTGAACCCAAATTGAAAACCACTTTCTGAGCCGCAGTGCGCAGCCCTTCTCTTCCCTTCCCTGTTTCTTTTCCCCCTTTGCCTCTTCTCTGTTCCTTTTTTTCTCCCTCCCTCTCTCCCTCCCTCCCTCTCATTTTTTTGTTTGAGGATGTCTTGTTTGATTGCATGGTGCCTTTATCTCCCGGTCCATCTCCCCTTTTCCAATTCTTGCCTTCTCTTTTATTTTTCCCCAGACCTGTCCCTACCACTGACAGTGCTCTATTTGTCTTCCTTGGCATTTCTTTTTCTTATTTGCGGCCTCTCTCCCCTTCCCCTGGGTCTGTCCCCCTCCTTGACGGCACGGCTCTGTATTTTTCCCTCCTCCTTTTTCTTTTTCTTCTTTTCTTTTCTTCTTTTCTTTTCTTCTTTGGTGATGACCTGAAATTACTTTCCCCCACACGGTATCCCAACCCACCCACCAGCTCGACGAAAGCCCCTCAAAGAAAGACCTCATTGGACGGATCTCTGTCTCCATTGTGTCACATGCAGGGAGGGACAAAAGCGCAGAGGGGAAGATGGAGGGTCTGGGTCCGTGGGGACGCCATGCATGGCAGGTAGCAGGGCCAGAGGAGCTTTTCTTTACCCAGGTGCTCTGTTCCTGGGCCCGCTGCTCTCCTGCCAAATGGCCAGGGCATTTGGCCAACATCACCTAGTTCCAGCAGTAGTACTGTGCTTCGGTGGTGACGATGCAGTGGACGCTTGAGTAGGGCTTGAGCAGGGGTATAATTTGGCACAGTGCTGATTTCTCTCATGAGAAAGAGGTGGTGTTCTCTGCAGCTGTGTTTCTGCAAAATGTTGTGTACATGTATTTTGTATCTATTTTTGAGCATCATATTTTATTGAATTCTACATTTTATTTCTACATTATTTACCTGGTTCTTTCTATTTTAAATATGTCTGTACATTCCTGACACACATATTCTTTATTACTCTGGGGGCATCTGTAAAATCATGCCCCCAGAGTGTAGCACTGTAGCTTCCCGGCTGCCGCTTGGCTGCAGCAACTCGAGCTAGGTAGCACCGATTGTTTTTTTGTTTAGTCGAGAAACAGATATCTATGTGAAAAATTGCCTGAGTTTTCCTTTACGTAATGGAGAAACTTCTTCCCATGCCGAGAGCCCACATTCCTCAGAGTGCCATATCAGCCGAGTCTCATCTGTTTCCAGAGACACGGTTCCGTTATTAATGAATTCCGGTTCTACAGCCTGTTCAATTTTGAAAATAGTCATTATACAGTGGGAGAATTTCCACCCACTGGGGATTTAGTTGTTCAGTAATGAATGACGCTACTATGATTTATTGCCTTATGTTATTATATTACCTCAAAACTGAATCAATACTCCCGCCTCGTTTTTATGCTCAATCTATGTAATTGTACACGGATGAATGTGCACACATCTATGGTAGTGTCTATGGTAGCTTGGCAACAAGACCTGACATGATAACCTCAAATAACACGCACATTCATTCATCACTTGACCCATTCATATGAATAAAGGGATTATGGAAATATCCCAGTGGTTTTTCGAGTTGCCGCTGCTATTTCTGGGCTGTTGTACTTTAATGTAGAAGGAGAGAATGGGGCTCATGGACCTCAGAGATCCAGGAGAAGGAGGAGGAGAAGGGTGGGGGGGGTCATAGATGGATGGATAGCTGAGGCAGGGCTGCAGTATTATTCCCCCCAAAAATGTCCTGCAGAACCAATTAGTGTGGATCATTACTAATTTACAGACCTCTCGGCTGGAGGTTTTTCTCTTTTTTTTTCAGGGACAGAGAAAGGATGGAGCGCTTGGAACAGAAAGAGAATAAGAAGAGAGAGAGAGATAGACAGAGAGACCGACACGAGGAGGAGTACAGACAATGTGTGTGTGTGTGTGTCTGTGTATGTCTGTGTGTGAGAGAGAGAGAGAGAGAGAGAGAGAGAGAGAAAGAAAGAAAGAGAGTCCAACAGAAAGAGCGACTGACAGATAGATGGAGGACTATAATGAGAGAGGGAGAGAGAGAAGGAGGGAGGGAGGTGGAAAGAGAGTAATGATGATGCAGCATATATGAGCTCTATGCAGATATTGCTCTAGTCACCCTAACTCTCTCCAGTAAGATACACTCTGTCAGAACGGTGCCAATCCTCCACAGCTGATGACAGGATTTAGCTCTGTCTGTCATGGTGCTGTGAGTGTGTGTTTGTTTGTTTATTTATTTATTTATTATTATTTATTTACCTGCTAGCACCTTGTTGACAGGAGATCAATGTAGTTTTACTTGAGGAGTAACACTTTCATGTTTTCCCCTCTTCTCCTCTCTGTGCCATCTGCCTGGAAGCAGCACAGTAGTTTTTTGTGGTACTGGAGACCTATGAGACTCGGGGTTTTAGAAAATGCTTTTTCATCCTAAATTCTCAGACTCTCTCGATCTGTCCCCCGTGAACACACTCTGCCCGCTCTCAAAGCTGCATTTCTAATGAACCCTAGGTTTCAGTAAAGTATTTCATTTCAGTCCATCATTTTTTAACTGTTTTGTGTGTAACTCTAATCGAGAGATGCATTTACATCTGCCGAAAAATATATTTACATTTTTGTGTTTGAAGCTATCAATTCACTGTCTCACTGTTTTTCTCTCTGTATGCCCCCCCCCCCCCTCTCTCTATGTGTCTCATTGCAGCCGTAATGAACTGCAAGCTGTGGGTCATAGATCGCCAGTCGTTCCAGTCCATTATGCTAAAGAGTGGCCTCCTAAGAATCTCACAGTCGTTGGATCTCTTACGCAGGTCGCCACCACACCACTGGTTACACCCGCTGCTGACACTGAGCCAGAATAATCCATGTCATGGCAACAGCCCAGCAACTTATCGTCACACTCAATACAGACACATCTATGCCATTCTAATGTATGTGGACATTGTGCTAATTAGTCTCATTAACGTCTGGTGTGATTTGTTTGCAGTGCGCCTTTCTTCCGGTCATTACCAGAGGATGCTCTGATAAAGGCGTCTGATGCCCTGGAGGAGGTATGTCATCTCGACTCTGATATGCAAACTAGTTGGACTCAGACACTATTGTGCAGTCGGTGCTCTGAGTGTGTTATTATAGTCTCTTCAGAGTGCTCAGGATGCGCCACAGCCCCCTTCACTGCCCTCACAGGCAGCATTAGACAGGCGCACAACATCTGTGCCTGCTGAAGTCTCCACAGGCTACCCATCGCACTCTCTTGATAGACTTCCACTTATATCTCTTTGTGCCACTCTATCCATCCCTTCCTCTTCCTCTCTCTCCTCCCCCTGCCCTCTCTCCCTCTCTCTCTCTTTCTCACTGGGATTGCCACCCCACTTTTTAAAAATCATCCCGTTTCATCCCGATTATCTTCTATCCCCCCCTCAACCCCTCTCTTGCCCCCTCAGTGTTATTACGGTGAGGGCGATTACATCATCCGCCACGGCTCCCCGGGAGACTCGTTCTTCATCGTGAGCCAAGGCCAGGTGAGCCCAGAGCACGCTGATAAAGCGCATTCGTAAGAGGCCTGCCGGCCGCATCACAACTACTCCACTGTGCTAGTTTACTTGGAAGAGGGTGCCATGAATTATTAAGCATTTTTTTTCTACTTGTCTCGTGTAAAACTGGAGAGAAAGGCATCGGCAACACTCGGCAACACGGAGCACTCTGTTTTGTATTTTCTTTGACTGAAAACTATTACCGGTAATTTATGGCTTTGTGAAAATGAAGCAACAGGAGAACACAGTGGATTTCGCAATTCAATGTAGCTCTGCTTTTAAAGGAATGAAAAAGAGAAATAGTCTGTAACAGTAAAAATAGTCTGAACCCAAATCCAAGCCTTATTTTTCAAGGAATCAGTTGGCATAAGGAAGGGAAAAGGCAGGAAGTGAGTAGATTGAGTTACTTGAGTATTTTGTATCTTATATACACCTACAGATTGAGTTACTTGAGTATTTTGTATCTTATATACACCTACAGATTGAGTTACTTGAGTATTTTGTATCTTATATACACCTACAGATTGAGTTACTTGAGTATTTTGTATCTTATATACACCTACAGATTGAGTTACTTGAGTATTTTGCATCTTATAAACACCTACAGATTGAGTTACTTGAGTATTTTGCATCTTATAAACACCTACAGGTGAAAGTAACAGAGAGGAGGTCTGTCAGTGATGAACCGACGTGCCTGTCCACACTGAGCAGAGGAGACTGGTTTGGAGAGAGAGCCCTGCGAGGGTGAGCCACACAGCCACAGCCACTGAGGAGGAGCACAGTCCTCTCCAGTGGAATTGGCATCCTTGAACTTGCCTCAAGCCTGTCGGGATGGAAGCATCTGTGACTGTGACCCTGTTTTCTGATTTGACCAAGAAGAGCATCAAGCGTCCAGTTTGTGGCTATTGAGATATCCAGCGCATATCCACTTGTGGCATTGATATGCAGTATTCAGCATCTGCACCCTTTATATTGCATACAGCTTCAACTTCGTTTACAGATTTGATGCTCCAGGGACACGGACACACACACACACACACAATCAAATTCAATATTGTGGTGTATAGAACTACGACATATAAGCCTTAAAAGCATCGTTAATATGAGAACTGCTGCCGTCTTTTCTTAAGATGTGGCAGAATGTCCAGTTCACCATTGAATAATCTATGCTAAAAAGATGTTTGAGGAATATCTCTAATAAGGCAGATAAAAGATGTGTCATGTTATCAAACTCACTCACTGTAAGAGATTGCATACTTATGAAAAATATTGCATTGCATACTTATGAAAAATAAATGCTTGATTAGGAGTCCGCCTTTGTCAGTTCATGCGAGATTAATGAGTCAAATGGTTTATTTACATTATGTATAAATCTCAGGTTTAGGACTTGTAGTTAAAAGGGAGAGAGCAGTTGTCCCTTGCAGCCCTAGACGCTGGTCTAGTGGATGATAAATCTGCACCACGACTGCTATGGGGGTCATCCCTATGTTCCCCAGGTCCTATGTTCCCAGAGTCCTATGTTCCCCGCTCCGGGTTAGGGTAATGGTCAGGGTCCTATGTTCCCCGGTCCCATACAAAGCGGGGAACATAATACCCGGGGAACATAGGACCCGGGGAACATAGGTACGCTCCCCTGCTATGCTAACGAGACAGCCTTGTTGGTACAGCGGTCACAAGCTCATACTTTTACTGTTACAGGGTAGTCGAAGGGATTTGGCCATCACTTAGACCTAATACAGCTCTTATGGCTATCATGCTTCTCACCCAATGAGTTTCTTATAGTGATTACAGCAATGTATGTAGTTCAGGCTGTGTCATACAAAGGCTCATTATAGCACAAATACTTGAAGAATGAACTTGACTTGGTGGATGTGTTGTCAAATTTTTTCCTTGTGAACGGTACTGAGTGTTTTGTGTTTTCTGCTTCCAGGGAGGAATCAAAGATTGTAAGCGTCATGGCAGCCGGGGATGTAACGTGCTTAGTGATAGAGAGAGAGTATGTATTGGGAGTGTGGCCAAGCTTTTTCATTAGTTATTAAGTCAGAAAGTAAATACAGTGTGTTTAAACTTATGATACACATGTGTGGCCCTTTTCATGATCCCACAGCTCTTTCAGAAAACTAATGAGTAATTTGGAAGATGACAACAAAATTGGACGTGACAACAAAGAGAGTAAAGCAAGGTATGACAGCATTCATATACGAGTTTGAAAAAAGTCAACATTTTGGTGAGGTCTGAATTCCTCTGAAGAGTGAGACTGGGCCTTGTGTTTGACTGGGCCTTGTGTTTGAGTGCAGGTGTGAAGAGAAGGAGGAGGTGTCTTTCCCACCTGACACCTGCCTTGGTGACCTCCAGGTGATCTGCTGCCTCGGGGAGGGTCAGTTCAGCACCGTAGAGCTGGTGAGTGGAGACGGGAGGGCACAGGACGATGCCGCCAGCGGCTGATGCTCTTTAGGGTCACCCAGGATAGGGAAAGTGTATATGACGGACATGGGTGGCTCACAGGTCACAGAATATTGCAGCCAGCATAGCAGAAGTCATATTGTACAAACAAGCCATTGAGTATGAGGACTACCGTATACATGTAAAATGTAAAACTAGTAAACAAGTAAAACTTTTTAAATTTCAAGGAGGATTTGAAAACTATTTATCTATATATATATGTCTATGTCTTTATCTATGGTATTTTTATTAACTAGATTAGTTTTGATTAGATTCTATACTATGTTGTATTATTCGTTTTAACCTTGGAAGGAAAATACTTCAAAAATCACTTTTGAAGGTTGGTGTGTGGCAGCTGGAAGGCTTCTGATGGGTGATTTATTCACTTACCCCTCTTGCCTACTTTAGGTGCATTTCAAAGGTGACTTGCGCCGTCAATACACTTTGAAGATCATCCGAAAGAATGCAGTACTCAGCTCTGGCCAGCAGGGGCGCCTTCAGACTGAGAGACGCATCATGTTGGAAGCCAATTGCCCTTTCATAGTCAGGTAGTAACCCAAGCACATCCACAATTCATCGTTGCATCGTTTCAGATCACCGGAAATGTACCACTGTACTGCCTTTTTCAATGTGGGCCTTTCCTCATTATGATTCATGTTCAAGCTCATTCATGTTGATTCACAAGAATTCATGGTTTGCCTTTGCAATTTATGCATTGTTATCAGGTTGCACAAGACCTTCAGAGATGCAGACTGTTTGTACATGTTACTGGAGGCTTGTCTGGGAGGTGAACTCTGGACCTTACTGAGAGAAAGGTACTCAGTTTTATTTTATTATTGTTATTTAAAAAACATAACTTTCCGTTCTAAAAATTTTTCCTAAATATTCAGTGTCTATTATCATTGCCTATTTGTAGGCTCAGCTGTACTGGTACTTAGTACAGTCACATGTGTAATGCTAGAAGAGATATTGTATAAAGATATCATTTTAAACAAGTACTAGGTTTTCCCACAACATTTGTATTGGTTTAAAGGTTGTGATGTGGTGATAAGCCTGAACTCTGTAGGCTATGTGCTTTAATGTGTGTGTGTGTGTTTCTTTTCTTTTGTTTTTTGTCTGTGGTGAAAAGGCTGCCGTAGAGAAAGTAAAACTCTGACCTGTTGCTCCCACCTCCCACACTTCCTCTATGCCTCTGTGTGTTTCAGGGGCACCTTTGATGATGCCACAACACATTTCTACACCGCCTGTGTCGTGGAGGCTCTCTCATACCTGCACAGCCGTGGCATCGTCCACAGAGACCTGAGACCAGAGAACATTCATCTGGACCAGTACGGCTACGCAAAACTGGTAGGTTACTGTGTGAAAATAAGGACTTAATGGTCAAACTACCCATGCATTTCGTTGCTGAATTGGACATTAGGTTGGCTGTGATGGGAAATATCCCTTTCACAGTGCACATAGGAGTGAAATCAAAACGGTATGTGACATGGGTGAAGCAAATGTGTATTTTTGCACTTTCTCTTGTTTGTGCTACTGCCTTTGATCAGTAACTGATTAAGGGCATTGGAAGTGATGTTAACAATCCTTCACTTCTAGACTTCTCACTTCCCACCCTCTTCAGTATGCAGAGCACACACAAAATAATTAACATCTCTTTGAAGTGTGTGTTTTATGGCTCGGCGCCGGGGATAGCTGTGTCCAGAGGTATTATGTTTTAGAGTTGTCCCCTCCGTCTGTACTTCCGTACGCCATGAACTTGTGAACACGATATCAGAAGAATGCCTTGGGGCACGTGCTTCAAATTTAGTTTGAATTTAGTTTACTTACTCTAAGATAAATGGATTAAATGTTGTAGGTCAAAGGTCAAGGTCACTGTGAGCACATGTATGTCCTATTCTTGTGAGCACAATATCTCAAGAATGCCTTGAGGCACGTGCTTCGCATACAACCGTATACCACTGCATACCAGGCATACCACCTCAACGTGGTAATTGTAGGTTTTTTTGTATTTTTGTTGTTGTTTACAGGGCTTTAGAGTGTCCACTGTTTTTCCACAGAGTATCTACTTCTGTGATCTCTAAATGTTGTAGAGCCAAGTTCATACATGACTCCAGACCTCTTGCTCTCTCTGTCTCCATCAGGTGGGTTTTGGTTGTGCACAGAAGATTGGATCAAGGAGGAAGTGCTGGACATTCTGTGGCAGTACTGGATATGTGGCTCCTGAGATGATTCTGTGCAAAGGCCATACAACCTCAGTTGACTTCTGGGCCCTTGGCGTGTTTATTTACGAGATGCTCAGTGGGAGGTAAGAATGAATGTCCTGTGTAACTGTCTGCCTACATTATTCTGTTTACTGTACATTTTAAACTACAACACTTTTGTTACGATTATGCCTCTCATCCACACAACTCTGGAGATTTTGAGCGCATGAAATAGAAAGATTTGAAAATGCTGTTGACCCCATATTTGTTTGAACTGTTATGATTGTCCCACTATTTCAAATATAAACAACACTGAACTTATACCAGTCCACATCAGTCAATCCGTCACAAGCTGTGCGCCTCTTTTAGTGTTAGTCTCCAATGGCAATGCGGCCCCCCTCTCTGTCATAGAGAAGTAGACAAATTACTTGATTGAAAGAAATTCTCATCTGTTGTGCTCCTCTTGAGTGACATGTCACTCACTGATCCTTTAATTGCTGCTCGGTCATGTGGTTCTGTCAGACCTTTGTGTGTTTCCTGACTGCGGCTTTTCACATCAATGCTTATTGATGAGTTTTGATCAATGGCAGTATGTCAATTGTGATCTATGGCTTTGACCGTCCCTAGTTTAGTTTTCTCTCTCTCCCTCTGTTTTATCCTTTATGTACTGTCAGCTATCCATCAGTCCCCAGTGTAAGACTTTATAATCATTTTTAAAAGTAAAGAGACAGAGACAGACTGAATGTGTGACATTTACTGTTTGAATTTCAATCTGTTTTATTTTGCATCAATTGCTTTGATAGTCTGATGACTTTCTCATTCATATGATTGAAATCCATGAAGATATTTAAAACATTCTAACACATAAATGTTGCCCGTGACAGTTCATGTAAACTGTGGTCAATGTGCAACTAAATGAGCGGCAGATTCATTGTATATTTATTGCTCATAATATTTCTATTTGCTTTCAAAACAGATGTCTGCGGTAAATTAATTATTTAGCAAATCATTAATGTGCAATCTGTATGAAATCCATAGCTGTCAATGTGTTTAGTGAAATAACATTTCATGTCTCCCATAGCTCTAGAAATAAATTATTGCCCTGAGGTTAAGCATGCACTGTGACTAAAGCAAGTCACAGGAAGGATTAATATGTTTATTTCTGTCATATGCATTAAATTAATTATTTTGTGTTGACAGTATTCCACATATCTAAACTCATTGCAATGTACATATTTTCTCAGTGCTTATATAGAATCCAGATAACCAGTATTGGTAATTAGTGAATTGCTAAGTTTATAACATCTACAGGTATTTAAATGTGTTTCATAAAAAACATTAATTTGTGTTTTGTAAGCCCTCCATTTTCAGCTTCAGACCCAATGAAGACCTACACAGCCATCCTTCAAGGCATAGATGCAGTGGAGTTCCCTAAGCCCATCAGCAAGGCTGCTGCCAACCTTATCAAGAGGCTTTGCAGGTACGCCCCACTTTACCCCGACCACTTCACACTTCTCAAACACAGCTGTAGTGCCTCTGTCTCTCTCTCACAGAGAAAGAGAGAGAGAGAGAGAGAGAGAGAGAGAGAACACACAGAGAGAGAGAGAGAGAGAGAGAGAGAGAGAGAGAGAGAGAGAGAGAGAGAGAGAGAGAGAGAGAGAGAGAGAGAGAGAGAGAGAGAGAGAGAGAGAGAGAGAGAGAGAGAGAGAGAGAGAGAGAGAGAGAGAGAGAGAGAGAGAGAGAACACACACACACACAGAGAGAAAGAGAACAGAGAGAGAAAGAGAGAGAGAGAAAAAACACACACACACACAAACATCCATTCATGCCTGTCAGCCCAAAGCACCACACACACACACACACACACACACACACACACACACACACACACACACACACACACACACACACACACACATCCATGCCTGTCAGCCCAAAGCACCACACACACACACACACAAATGTATACACAGTGGCATCCCAGAATAGCACTGCTCCATTTCTCCTCCTGCGTCTGACTCTCCATGTCCCCTGACACTCGTCCGTTTCACCCTCTCACAGGAACAACCCCTCCGAGAGGCTTGGAACACAGAGGAACGGGGTCAAGGATATCCAGAGGCACAAGTATGGACCCAACGGCCAGTGTAGGATGTAGCAGTTGTCTTGTTCAATAGATCCCTGTGTGTCAGTATTTATGCTTTGATGCTTTTGCTGACCAGGTGGTTTGATGGGTTCGACTGGGAAGCCGTCCGCAAGCGCACCATTACGCCACCTATCCTGCCTCGTGTAAGACGGTGAAGTCTGTAACAACATACAATTTCAGAATTATTCAAGTTGACTTGTTAAACTGCCTGTGAGAAGGGATATAATTAAATAATATTTTGTTTGATTTTAGGTTCATCATCCCCCAGAATATCGAGAGTCCAGCCCGCATCATGATGACAATGGCAACTCATCACACACTGAACTACCAGACTGGGACAAAGATTTTTGATGTTTTCACAGACTCAGAGCAGACAGACAGCAAAGGAAAAGGAGTGGCCCCTTGATGTAGGCTACTCTATGGATGTGACTGAGACACCTGGAATGTTCCTGTCTCTAATGGTTTTTGGACATCTTTTGGAACACCTTTCTGTTTCTGTATGATGTCATGGATATGGCCAAGAATCAGTCCCTAATGATATTTACATAGACTCACACTCTACATTTTCTCAATGTTCTTTTCAGATACTTTTAAGCTATGTGAAGTTGGTTAGGAATAGGAACGTTTTTTAAACAAGATGTCACTTGTGGAAATAGATCATTTAAGTTGTACATGCTTAAAATACTACATTTTGTATGGCTATGTTATTATAGAAGTGTCAGACAAGTGATTTGTAAAATAAAGGGTCAAGTAGGCCTAGGCCTATATTCGGTTTAAAAAACAAAAACAAAACATCTCCATGGTTTTTGTAACAAGGCGCGAGAAAGGTGGTAGGCCTACTCAATTCTGTCGACAGCGGACAGACAGAAGAGGCGATAAAGTCACCAAGTTATCGTCTCGCAACGTTAACCTTACCTAGATGTCACCATCACCATTCACAGCTTTTCTGTGGTGCAATAATCAGGGCCATGCCTCTCGAGAGGCGGGGGGAATAAGGGCGGTGTTTAGGGGCGCACTGTGGCACTGCAAACCGGTGGGATTTTTTTCTGAAGTTTGGAAGGAGGAAAGCAAAGTTTGAGAAGACGGGTGACCTAGATTTAACTCAGGTAAGACTGCTCTGACTATGTTTTCTCACCGAAGATCTTATCTAAAGTTTTGTTATAGCGAGGGGTTGAAAAGTCAAAAGTTAGGCTATGGAAGTTACTCGGTGGGCTATTGGTTTTCCTTTTGTGCGTTCTGCAGATTTCGCTGTGCGGGCTCTGTTGTTCCATTCATTCAGTTAGTCGCATGGCATTTCATGACAGACTGGAGAATGCTGGCTATATCTCTTAGCCTACCGGCACGGTAATATGGCAATTATTGTAGCAGTTTAATGTAGGCTTTTAGGACAGGGACAGCAAAGTTGAAGGGTGTTCCATACTAGACAATAACGTAATAATTGAATTACAATGCGCACTTAAAGTTAATAAGATAAACATAAATAATTTGCAGTTACCATCGTCATCAGTGCGACCTTATTCGGGGGGATGTTTTTGTTTTGTATGTGTAAAGAACAGTCAGCCTACTGTTGAGTACTACAATAGAATAAGGAGCAGTTGTTAAATCTTCATTTGGAGCAGAGCTCACACACGTTATTGTGGTAGGACCTGCTCTGTTTTTAGTTTGTTTTGAGGGCGTACGCATAGCATGATCATGGGGTTTGAATTTGCAGACAGCATGTCAAAAACCCAGGCGCACCGTAGTTTTCCTTTAGGAGTGCACTAGTCTAGGCAAGATCAGAGGTATCGTTTGCCTTGTGGGTAGTAGACACCCCTGAAATATATCTGTGACGGCGTGGAGAAGTATCCAATGTGTCCAGACACGCTGAATAATTGGAGAAAGGATGTGTACAGAAACACACTGGAATGACGATTTGCAGTTGGCGTTATGCAATAACTGCTTTTTTGTCCTCATGGATTGACAACTGTCCCAGACACATACTGTACCTACACCACTTACAACACACCTTCATCATAGATCTACTTATTCAAAAAGATTGAGTTAGTTTCTAAAGTAGGCTATAATCAGATGCATATATTCTGCTCAGGCAAATACGCCAAAACAAATAGTATCAGACCTGGGCCATGAACCAGTCTTTGTTGGTCACCATCAAAACATACCAAAGCCCTTACTCCTGCAAAGACCATAGTCATTCTGACCAGAAGACACTCCATTTTCCACAGCCCTGGGTCAGTCCATCTTGTGACACGTTGTTTCTGTACTTTCTTCCTGGTGCCATCGCTCCCCTTCCAAAACCCTCTCATTTGTGACTGCCCCATGTTCTTCACGCTTCATTTGGGGACCACAACCGACAGCCCTGAGAGCTCATCTCTCTCTCTCTCTCTCTCTCTCTCTCTGTATATCTGTCTGTCTTTCTGTGTGTTCTCTCACTAATTCATTTGCACACTGGTTCTGTTTTTTCCTCTCTGGTTCTGTTATGCAGGTGTTTATATGTGTATTCTCCCATTCCCTTTGTCTGTCTTGAGTTGTGTGTTACAGACTGTCTGTACGTCTGGGTCTCTATCTCTGTGTCTCTCTCTGTCCTCCTCTGCTTTCTATCTCTTCTCTCCTGTGCATTTGTAATCTGTAATTCAGCATGCAGCATCAGAGCTGGAGATTTGTGTGTTTTCCACATCTGTGTGACTGGGACTGGCTGTCATTATGACAGTTTTTTTGCTGTAATTGTGCAGAAAGTAATTCCATCAGAGTTAGAAAGTTGATTTGTTGGTACCAGAAATTCTATATCACTACCTTTCTCCCATAGCAGCTAGGTAATTCAATTCAATTCAAAAAAACTTTATTTATCCCCGAGGGGCAATTTTCTCTATGCAGGCATAGTGACATATAAGACATAACACAACATATAAGACAGGACAAAAGAAAGAACAGGACAGACAAAGAAAGAACAGGACAGACAGGAGTGTAAGGGGGGGGGGGGGGGTTAGTCCCAGGAGAAGATGGAGGAGGGGGCTTGGAGCATATTCAAGTTCAAAAGGCGAATAGCCTCAAAAGTAAAGGTGGCCTTCCTCCTGTTAGTCCTAGCCAGAGGACAGCACAGACGCCTGCCAGAGGGCAGCCATTCAAAAACTGTGTAGACATGGGTAGAGTCTGAAGATGCAGTTGGCTTTCCTTAATGTTGCCTTGTCGTGCAGTGATGTCAGAGGCTGAAGAGGGTGGCCAATGGTTTTAGAACATGTGATTACAATGCTCTGGAGGTGTTTCTTATTTTTGACTGAGAGGGAGTGAAACCAGCACATGGATGAAAAGGTAACACTTCAGTAATGAAGACACACAGTCAAATGGTCAGGTTTAAAGTTCAGAGATAATTCAAATTGGTCAAAGATGGGCTACAACCAGTTCTGTGAGCAGGTGCTAGATTATAGCCTACATTTGACCTGTTAATTACCACACAGTAAATGTCACTCATGCTTCCATTAATAGCCCTCGTTTTCCATAAGGACTGAGCATTGGTGGAAAACCAATTAAGGCTTATTATGTTATTATACTGCTTTTAGTTTTTTGATGGATTAAATTAGTACAGCATTCCTGGTGATTTGGAGAGAACTTGCTAAGTTTCAGCCAAGTTTCACCACAAACTGTTTCCAGTCCAAAACATCTCTCTCACTGATGTTTTTTCCTCTTCAACCCATTACTTCCTTGTTATGCAAGTGATGTTTCTGTTTAAAGATGTATGGTATCGAGACATTGCCCAGACAAGTAAAGAACAACTACCTTTTGTGGAAATATACAAGCTATGCTGGCAAATACGAGTGGAAGATCTCTGGTCAGGTACTCACCATGGCACTGAATAATTTGACTTTGGTGGTCATTTTTGATTATTGTCAAAATAAGTTAAGACTTCAATATTAAGGCAATAGATTGATTGAGGTAACTCTGATATAACATCTGATGAAAGGACAGAAATTCAACACAGTTGACTGCCCCCAATTGTCTGTCTCCTCTGCTCTTTATCTTTATGGGTCAATGCACAAAATTCCACTTTGCTTTTTCTTTTCTCTCTCCAGAAAATGTTTTGTGTCGAAGGCCACTGCGGGCACATCTAACCTCACACACCAAATGCAGACTGTCAGCCATGTTTGTGCCATTTTTGTTCTGATAACTGGAAAAAGCTAATCCATTTACTGCATGCTTAAGAATGAACCCCGCACCCCCACCCACTATTTGGCAGGGAACCTCCCTACCCAGCAGTGTATGTCTCAGTATTAGGTGGACACTGTGTCTCTCATAACCACACATAGCCTGTTATCAGACTAAAAGAGCCGCGATGATGTTTTCTTAGTCTGTAGAGTATAGTTTTGTTTGCAGAAGTTTCAACAAACACCTTTGGCTCACGTAGCTTGGCTTATTTAGCTGAGTTAATGAAGCAGATGCCCCAGGCTGGGGGTAATTGAAAGCAGGTTCTTCAGAGCCGTAAAGAAGCTCCAGCAGTGTTGCCCATGTTGCTGCCATTTCCTTCCTTACGACGTTAGGGCCTTTCATGTGCGCTGATGTGTAAGTGCTAGCCTACAGACTGGTCGGAGGTTGAGATATAGAAAAAAAATGTCAAACAAAATGCACTGTCTCCTAGAACAATAGCACCGCCCCTCCAATGAACTGGGGCCAAATAGGCCTATGCACACTTAATTTCAATTTGGATTTTTTTGTTGATTCAGCTGATCATTGAAATTGCTGATGCATACCCAAGAAATCACTGTAGTGAGAAGCACTTGCTTGTCCTCACAATAGAACTACCATGATGGATATACCAGTACTTGACACTGTGGCCCAACAGACAAATAAATGTGTCTGTTAGCTAAAGCGACGTTTTGTATCATACATTTTTCCCCTTGACTCTTTCAAAAATATATTCTAGGTGTCTGGCTCTGTTGGTGCTAAAGGTACAGATGTAGTCAATATTTTTTCTTTATGGGTGTGATAACTTATAGCCCTACTTTAGACACCCATAAGCTTCCATAAGGTTTATGTAAGAACCTGTAGGTTAGAGAGTGATTGAGCATGTAAATCTGCCACTGTGATGTAGATATGTGGGCTAGTTCATTTGGTCTAGCGGTGAAGGATAGCCTCTGTCTCAATTCCTTTCTTTGTCCTCTCTCTGCTCGCAAGTAAGTGCCAGGACTGCACAATAGTTCCTGTCTGCCTGTGACAATGGCCTTTATGAATGGTGTGTGTGTGTGTGTGTGTGTGTGTGTGTGTGTGTGTGTGTGTGTGTGTGTGTGTGTCTTTGTGCTGGTACCACCATCCAAAAAACACCACAGAGGGGGAATCCTGTCTTGTCAGTAAACCATAATTACTTTCAGATGCCATCTTTGAAAAGCTCATTTATATCGCTCTCTTAGAAGTCCCCCATGCATGTCCATAGGAGTCCCACCCCCTCCCCCAACCTTAAAACTCCGCTAGCCAGCAGAACATGGGTATGGAATGTGCAGTGGTCCACTTTCTTATGTAGATCGTTTTAAAAAGGACTGGTTGCTTTTCATGTTGCATGAGTATTTTTTATTTATTTATTTTAAGTGGCGCTTTGTGTGTCTTTTTTTTTTTTTTTTTTACTAATGAGGCATTTCCTTGGTGTTCTAAATGCCTCAACAGACATCTGTTGTTCTTGGGCTATGTTTTGTGTGTGCCTCTCATCCAGGTTTTGGATGTTGGGGGAGGGAGAAGTTATGACGAGGGAGAGGAGTCTGTGATGAATGCTGGCACCATCGTTAGCGTTAGCGCTAAAGTCCCCCCGTTGCCGGCTGGTTTGGCAGTGAAGAGGGAGAGGTGACATCACTCGCTTTATTCCCTTCACTTTTACAAGGGGGGAGGAAGTGGGTGAGAGGTTGAGGGGAGAGAGGATAGGGTGTGGGTGTGTGTGTGTGTGTGTGTGTGTGTGGGGGGGGGGGGGGGGGGGGTGATATAGTGGAGTGAATTCCATTGACTAAAAGAAAGGGATAGAGAAAATGAAAGAGGGAGAGAGAGGGAGAGTGAGGGAATGAGAGAGGGAGAGAGAAAGAGAGAGAGAGAGAATGGAATAAAGGAGAGAGAGAGGGAGGGAGGGAGTAGGGCACAAATGGCTGGGGGAAAGAGAATCCCAGCACTTGGAAATGGGTGAAAGAAAGTTCCAGGGGGACTGCAGAATGGGTGGGTAGATTGTGCAGATTTAATTGCGTAGCAGGCCTCTAAAGCACGCACACACACACACACACGCGGACACACACACACACACACACACACACACACACACACACACACACTCTCTCTCTCTCCATCCTTCTCAGAGACACATACACAGGCATTCACTCCCAACCCACACATACACAAACATAAACACAAACATATGTACGCACAGTCTCCCACAAACACACACTCATCATAGACACATGCACACGCATTCATTCACTTCCACCCTACACACATAAACATCAACACAAACATACATATGCACACATTCTCTCTCTCTCTCTCAGATGCACAAAGTCACCCCCAATACACACACACAAATGCACGTGGAGGATGTGCATGGTCATTATGGATTCCCTCTCTGGCACAGTTGCACAAGCTGGTCAATGGGGCGACTCGATGGTCCTCCCCCTCACCCCATCTCCCCACCCGATACGAAACATGCCTACTGTACACCCTCCATGTCTCCTTCTCTCTCTTTCCCCCTCTCCCCCTCTTTCTCTCACTTCTTTTTCACATCCGCCTCTATCCAGTCCCTCCATCTCTGGTTGCTTGTGTGCTGGCCAGGGTAACGTATGGCCGGTAGTAACCCGAACGCCTGTTCCCAGTCAGCCAATCAGGGCCTCTGGCGTGCATCATGGCCGGAGCACGGTGTGTTGTGTGGCCGTGGGACTCACAGAAGTCTGCTGCTCTCTCTTCCGGTTCATCAGGGTTGTGTGATGCTCTCTTTCATAAAGCCTTGTGTAAGGCTTTCTTCTTTGTTTGTTGCATAATAATACACCCCCCCCCCCTCCCCCATCCCTTGTAAGACACATTTTCCTAATTCTGTCTGCTCCCTTGATGCTAGAATAATTTGTTTGATTTGAGTTTGATGTGTCAGCTTGTGGCATTTGTACTTTAGTGAAGTGTTGTGTGGGAACTGGGTTGAGACTTGCAGATGCATATGTTCTCCAAGACAGACTGGCAGAGATGTGGTATGGAATTAGGTCCCTCTGAATTCCTTTGCCTCAGCTTGATCTATACAAACGTGTCTGTGCTATCTGTTATGTCTCTGGGTACAAATATAAATAGTATAAAAAGGAAAAAATGCACGCACATCCCGATCTAATCCTGGGTGCTGGACAAAACACTTACGATGAGAGAGGGGGAAAAAGTCCGCAACACCAGTATATGCTCCCAAGTTAAAGTTTATTTACCGTGACGTTTCGGGCCAACTCAAGCCCTTCATCAGACGTGAATATAAATATAAATAGGCCCCAAAATCATTGAAATAAACCGTAATTGTCTTCATGGATGAACATACAAAGTATGAATTAACTATGTAATTCTTTCTCGCCCTGTCTCGCCACTTTTTCTTTCATTTCTTCACACTCCCTCCATCTGACTCCACTGATTCATTCGTTCGTTCGTTCGTTCGTTCGTTCGTTCATTCACTCATTCGTTCGTTCATGCGTTCATTTGCTCATTCATCTTTCTTTCTCTCTCTCCATCTCCATGTGCCTCTGTTCCTCCTCTTCCTCCCCCAGCCATGCACATTCAGGAGTGGTTGCGCTCCCTCCGCGCCGGTGGGGCAGAGCAGGTGGAGGTGGAGGACCTGCGGAGCCTGCTGCCCTCCCTGCCGTCCCTCTCCTCGCTGTCCCTCTCGCTCTCCTCCCTCTCCTCCCTGCTGGGGCTGGGCGCCCTGGCCTCCCTCACCGCCTACTGGCTCGTCACCCGCCCACGGGCCATCCGCCCACCCTGCGACCTCCACGCCCAGTCCGTCTCTGTGCAGGTGAGTGTGTGAGTGGTTGTGTGTGTGTGTGAGAGAGAGAGAGAGAGAGAGAGAGAGAGAGAGAGAGAGAGAGAGAGAGAGAGAGAGAGAGAGAGAGAGAGAGAGAGAGAGAGAGAGATTGTATGAAGGTAGGAGGGAGAGTGGGAGTAATCGAAAATACAAAAAGCCAAAACACTGGCCACGCTGTGTATGTAAACAAACATTTTCTATAAAGTATAGAGTCTTCTTGTTTCTCTGTGTTTACGTCTTTATGAAGTAGTGTGCAGTCCACTGCTTCTTTGCAACCAACAGACAACAACAAACAAGAGCATCTGGAAATGTGTTGCCATGTGTCTTGCAGAAATTGCATCACTAAGTGAGAAAAAAAAAAAACAAGTTGGATGTGGAGATGGAAAGACCAACGGGAAAGTGAGAGTGCTTTAGTTTGAAGAAAAATCAATTTTAAAAGCCTCTCCTGGTCTCCAGAACAACTTGTGTGCTGCTCCCAGGCAGGTGGCTAAGAGAGAAAATAGAACACATCTGAAAGTGTTACTCTCACTTCCTCTCACAATCAAGATTGCCTTAGACAATGTAGTGATGAGGGGTTGTCAACCATTATTGTGTGTGTGTGTCTGTGTGTGTCTGTGTGTGTCTGTGTGTGTGTCTGTGTGTTTGTCTGTGTGTAATTAGGGAGACCCCAGCTGCAGACGTTCTGCCCTGCTTCCAGATGACAACCTGCTGGACTTCTACTTCGAGGACACAAAGACAGCGTATGACATGTTTCAGAGGGGCCTGCGGATAGCAGGTGATGGACATGCCCGGCTTCCTGTGACACTCTGTCACAATGATCTCCACTGTCTTACTTTAACAAAGCCTGCAGACATTCATGCAAAGTTCTCCACCTGTGTCAATAGTTAATGGAACATTACTTTTCCTTGTAATTTTCTCAGACATAAAAGTTATTGGTAATATTCATTACATTCAATATGTGATGCACTGGTGAAGAAAACTCTTAACCAACTGAATAAGTCATGCTCCCCTTGGAATTGTACAGTTGGATACTACAGTAATGTAATATTCCTAATAGCTATTGCTGTGATGTATAGCTTAAGATTCTAAAGAGACACTGCTCTCCCTGTACATTTCAGTGAAGTAGAGCCTCGTGTACATAGCCACCTTATTAAATACATCACTCCTCACGACAGTCTTAATTTTAGTGCACATCCACACTTAATTTTAGTGCACATCCACACATTCCACTGAGTAACAGTGCCAAATATATGTAACCTCCTGGTATGCTGGCCTACTATAGATAGGTATATATACCGCACTTCAGAAAGAGCTGTAACAGTATGCTACATTCAGTGGAGTGAGACATTCTCTCGAGTCCTCTAGAGTACACAAGGGGTCGAGACCTGAGCCTGGGTCTGTCCGCACAAGTGTGTTATCGGACTGATCTGTTGCCCTACACAGCTACTCCACATGAGTGTGCTATCTGACTGAAATATATATACATATTTTTTTCCATGGTCCAGGGGATGGCCCTTGCTTGGGCTACAGGAAACCTGGGCAGCCGTACGAGTGGATCTCTTATACTGAGGTGAGACAGCTGTCCCGTCAGCTAAAGAGAAAACTGATCCATGAAGAAATGTAACAATGTAGAGATCTCTAAGCCAGTATGTACAAATAATCTTAAGGCTAAAAAATGATTGGTGTAGTCTTGAATTTAGAACCTCTCATTTTTTTGACTGAGAGGAATTCACTAAGCATTTTAGTGCTAAAACTAGCACCTACGTCTGGAAGAGCTTAGAAGTACTTGACAGGACTCCTTACTCATTAAGATCAATTCACAAATGATTGTAAAGCAGTAGTTTGTATCATTCCACATCGCAATGTTTTGACATTTCGTAATATTTTCTTTATAGATAAATACATATCTATATTTATCTCTTGTCCTTCACAATACTCATGTAGCGCATGTCTACTCACTGGCTCAGACCTGTTACTCATCAGCTAATCACTGAAGTTACTGCAAGCAAGCTTGTGCATGAAACTTTATGTAAACTATAGCAAAAGAGTTCTTATCTCATCTTATGAGTTGTGACTTGTCGTTTTTCCTTTCTAAAAGTTGCTCTCAGCAGCTTTGTGAAAAGGTTGCAAGACAAAACTCTTAGTTTGAAAACTAAAACTTGTATTGTGATTTAGGAGTACTCTTAGCGGTAAGATAAAATGCTTTGTGAAAATGGGCCCTAATCTACTAAATGTCTACTGATGGCAAGTGGAGATGATGAATGGGGCTAATTTTGTCCTCCACACATACATCTATCAGTAGCACTGTCTACACACAGCATCCACCCAGATGGTCTCATTTCATCCAGAGCCTTTCACAGTCAGTGGAGTGTCTTAAACCTGTTTGGATGATAGTCTAACTTTTACAAATGAGATGAGTGGAGATATATTTATATTTATAGCCTTTACGAATGAGCTGGGACACAACAGTGTTTTCTCTGTATGTTGCACACAAATGTTTACAAAATACTTAGACAGCTTTTATGATAAAAAGTGTAAATCTAAATGTAATTAGGGTAAGAGTTATCACCAGCATGTTAGACCAACCACATACTGAGCTCTGTGGTTGGTCTAACTGTTGTTAGGTTCAAATATAGACAGATTTGTATCATTTTCAAAAAAGTCTGTATCAACCCAGGGACTGTATAATGAGGTGTCTAATGGTGTCCTGGGCAGTAGCTGGTGAATGGTCTGCTGTCTGACCTTGTCACGGTTAGTGCTATGGGTGTGTCTGTGATGTTGTCACTGAAGTTGTGTCTCTCTGTGCCCTGTGGCGCAGGTGGCGGAGCGGGCACAGGTGCTGGGCTCGGGGCTGCTCGCCAAAGGCTGCCAGCCCAACCCCAAGCAGTTTGTGGGCATCTTTGCACAGAACAGACCTGAGGTAAACATGCTTAATACACAGACACAGACACCCACAGACGTGCACACCCACAGACGTGCACACACAGACACCGACGTGCACACATAGACACACACAGACACAGACGTACACACACAGACACAGACGTACACACACTGACAGACACAGACGTGCACACACAGACACACACAGACACAGACGTGCACACAAACACAAACATCTCTGCTCCTTCCCCACAGTCTTCGTGTATTTAAGCCCTCGTGCATTTAAGTATTTATCCTAAATTGTTCAAAATGTATTTCATGTATTTGGTAAGGACTTCAGGTTTAACGGCAGACATATAGGCTTCAATGTAGCTAATCTCACTGCTACTACTGAATATGGCAGGGACATAATGAAGTTCATACAAGTGTAACCTAAACAAAGCCTGATGTTCTGGTCTCATTGCTCATAACTGAAGAATGTGGGTGGTGACTGACTTACCTTATGAATATGTTGTCGATGTTAACCATTGCAAGACATCCAAACTTCATCAGTCATAATGGCGCCGGTCCTGTCTAACAGTGGTGTTCTGTCCCCCTCTGCTGGCTGCAGTGGGTTATTGCAGAGTTGGCATGCTACACCTACTCCATGGCAGTAGTGCCACTCTACGACACTCTGGGTGTAGAGGCGATGGTGCACATTCTTGACCTGGGTGAGTGAAAACAACAACAACAACAACAACGTTCTTTTGTTCGGTCAGTAATGGTTGAGAATGCTTTTAAGTACCTGCATAGAAACCTGGGTTTAGACACTACATAGCTTTATTTTGAAACCCCCTTCCCTGCCTCTCTCGGTCCCACAGCTGAAATCACGCTGGTCTTATGTGACAAAGAGGAGAAGGGGATGGCACTGTTGGCCAATAAGGAGAAGGGTCTGACCCCCACGCTCTCGTGCCTGGTGCTCTTCAACAGCTTCAGTGAGGCCCTGGTGCAGCGGGCACAGAAGTGTGGGGTGGAGGTCTTACAGCTGGAGCAGCTCATGGTGCGTGACAACGGCCACATGGTTGCCATCTCCACATAATAATAGGCCAAAATGTAGTCCATCAATGTCCATAATATGGAACATGAGGTTACGTAGCGTATTGCTGCGAGGTCAGAGATTCTGTAATGCTTTGTATAGTACATAAAGTGCAGTCAGTAAGCTTCAGTTCCAAAAGGCTACTAAAGCCCCCAGTGCTCTTCCACTGGCCTTTTAATAACCTAAGTAGAAGGTACACTCTAAAATTATTTTGATATTTTTGTATTATTAGTTGCTTTTCAGCTGCAGCCTAATTACAGTAAACAGGATTCTTAATGTGTTTGTGCTTGTTGACTCGCTTACTTTGCCTTTCAGGATTTAGGACGACAGAATCTTCAAGCCCCTGTGGTGAGTTCCTGTTTATACATTTGAAAAACAGTCCATGTCCAATGTGTGCACACTTGTGATAGTATCTACTGTATCTACCAATATGGTCTCAGTGCTTTTCAGTACAGCATCCATAAAGTTAATGTACATGTACACCAAGGTGAATTAAACTGAATGATTGAGTATTTAGTTAAGAACTCATAGCAGATAAATTACATACTCATTCCTGTAAGTGTCCATCTGTAAGCAGAGACGTGTCTCAGATTATCTGTTATAACACAAAGCCAGCAGATGCAGTTCAAAAACAGTTCAATCAAGCAGTTCAGTCTCACAACTTAGTCACCCAGTCTTGCTAATTGAGGCTATACAAAGGATGGCGTTGGTTGGATATGTGAAAATATGCAGGCTAAGTGGTATTAGACACCACCAGCAGAACTCCTTTAAATCCACTTCTCGGATTGTGAAGTGATTATTCCTGGTGTTTCCGCAATTAGCTTAACACTGGTTGGTAGGCATGCCTGTCTGTTGTGGCTTCCTTTAACAATGTCACGTTGACTGGTGTATTTTTCAGCTACTGTTTGTAAGTGCCACTGACGGCATGTCATGTTTATCCCTTGCAGCCTCCCCAACCCCAGGACCTGGCTGTGGTCTGTTTCACTAGCGGCACGACAGGTCAGACACACACAGACAGACAGACAGACACACACAGACAGACAGACACACACAGACAAACAGACACACACAGACAAACAGACACAGACAGACAAACAGACACAGACAGACAAACAGACACAGACAAACAGACAGACAGACAGACAGACACACAGACACAGACAGACACACAGACACAGACAGACACACAGACACAGACAGACACACAGACACAGACAGACACACAGACACAGACAGACACACACACAGACAGACACACACACAGACAGACACACACACAGACAGACACACAGTCGTTAGAACACACTCCCAAAACATTATAAAAGTGTCACTCTGTAGTTGTCCATCTCCATTGAAGATCCACGCTCCATATTGAAACCAGTATTTTCATTAAAGCTCTCTAATGCTTTTTGGCTGCCATCTTTCTTCTCAAATGAGAATTAATATGGTCTATCTGACATAAAATAATATGATTTGGTGCAAAATGAGAATATATATTTTCATAGAATGGTGGTCATTTGATTTTGGATATTCAATCATGTTTTTTTTTTTTTCTTCAAAAGTACCCTTGGACATTGTTAATTCTGAGGTGGAGACATTACTCCTCCAGGAAAGGTTGTGTCTAGGCAGGACCTTTTCCACACAAAGGAGCTTGTTATTAAGAGCTGTGCTAGTGTAGTAGCTAAAGAACTTGGCATTAGTAGTGGGTTCGATTCCCGGTTGCCATCGTTGTGTCCTAGAGCCCTAAGTTGCTCTAGTTAGACTGACCTTCTGCAATTGGTATCTGGACGTCGTTTTGGATAAAAGCCTCAGCTAAACATAAATTAATAAATGAAATGACGAGCTCAAAGCTCCTGGCCCATAGGCCTCCAAAAGACTCTGCAGAGAGCCCTTCAGTAGGGTCCTCGCATGGGAATAATGTGAGGCACTGAGCTAGTTTGTGTTCTTCAGAAGGGGAGCATTTTTGCCATCATGTGTGTTCGCTGTGTGCTGTGTGTGTTTCACTAATTCACAGATTGGGATAAATGCAGAGACCAAATTTCCCTCACGGGATCAAAAGAGTATATACTTATACTTACTTACTTATCATCAGACCTCAGGGTGTGGACAGGGAGTGAGGACGGCAGCTTTCAAAACATTCACAAAAGATAGTTGAGGACCAAGCACTGGAAACTGAACTCTGCTGCCATGCACCACACACTTTCTCGGTCAGTCAGGACTCGATGGTGCAGTCAGTCATGGTTGGCAGACGGGAGAAGGTTTAGATGTCACATTCACCACCTAACATTCTCCGTTCTCCCAGGAAAGCCCAAGGGAGCCATGATCACACATGGGAACATAGCCTCCAACACGTCCTCAGTCATCAAGATCCTGGAGGTCAGTAAGGCCTTCTTCAATACACATACACACACACACACTCTCTCTCTCTCTCCCTCTCCCTCTCTCTCTCTCTCTCTCTCTCTCTCACTCACACACACTCGCATTTACATTTCATCTTGTTAATTCTGTCATGTTTTAGTCTCAACCACTTTGTCTCATTTCATTCTCCCATTTCTCTCTCTCTCTTTCTCGGTGCATTTTGATAAGGATAAATTAGACACTAAATTGTCCTGTAAATTACAAATTGCCACTTATTCACTCAGAGAAGAAGTATAGCAAGGAAAATTGCTTTTGCGAGAGCTGAATTGTTTATTGAATTGCCCATTGAAATTCTCCCCCTTGCCCCATTTCATGGCCTCCTTTGTGCAATTGGTTTGTTTCCGCCTCCTTACAGGGCTACTTTGTAATTCGTCAAGAGGATGTGTCAATCTCGTACCTGCCCTTGGCTCATATGTTCGAGCGCATGATACAGGTAAACTCGCCGACCTCTTATTTTCTCAGCTAATTGTGTTTTTTATCAGTTGAACTATAACCACCATAGTCAATATGTGCACAGATGGTAATAAAAGGGCAGTTTTTGTGGAGCGGTTAAGCTCAAATTTTCATAACAGTTGATCATTTTATGATAAAAGCCTCAAATTTGGTAGAGAAACTGAACACAAAGGGGGTCTGATCACATTTAGAATCGTAGGCACCTCGGATTCGGCCCCTGGGGGCCGACAAATATCGATTTTACTAGGTGGAAAAGGATAGAAAAAAGAAATGAACAACTAATAAAGTTACATATTTTACCATAAATCAATTTAAAAAATAATTCAATATTGGTCAATAAAGCTGGGCTGGGCTGATTAACCTACTGTAATGTGTTTGATGCTCTACAGGTGTCCATGTTCTGTCACGGAGCACGGGTGGGCTTCTACCAGGGGGACATCTCTCTGCTCACGGACGACATCAAGACCCTCCGGCCCACCTTCTTCCCTGTGGTGCCACGCCTCCTCAACCGCATCTACGACAAGGTCCGGCGCCTCTACGTCCAGCCCCCCTGGCCTTACCACAAACACGCTGAGTCCAGTCAAGTTTATTTATATAGCACATTTCATACACAGAGGTCATTCAACGTGCTTTACATAAACAAAAGCAGACAGTAATAACAAATAAAAACATAAAAGGGCAATAGTGAAAGAATTGTTTAAATGGTAAAGATCATAATAATAATAATAATAAAACATAAAACGCACAAGGTAAAATCATTTAAAAATAAAGAATAATTAAGTCAGCCCTGCCTGGCCTTACCACAAACACGCTGAGTCAGCCAATCCTCTATCCGATATGGATGTGAGGGTGTACGTCACTCTATTTCACAGGAGAAAAATGGTAAGGTTAAGAAATGTGTTAATAATGAAGTTAACACAGCTGTATTGCCTCCTATACAACAAGCCCCTTGGCCTTAGAGCAGCCACTCTGAGCCAGGCAGCCATCCATCTCCTGGTATGGATGTGAAAATGCACATAACTCGATTTTACAGGAGAAAACGAGACAAGAAATGCTATTTTCTGATTGGTAATACCATGAGCTTCTAGTTTGTCAATAAACTTCAGGAGCTAGTAACTAAATAGCAATGCTGTAGCATAAATAATAAAATACTGTGAAATGAAATTACCGTACTTTATGGCCATGTAATCATTGGGCTACTAAATAGTGTGAAGTCATCTCAGAGTCATCTAGTCTAGTGTGTGCGAAAGTGCGAATGCAAATAGGAAAAAAGCCAGGAACTGTGTTCTAAGAGTAGCCAGTAGCCTCTCCAGCTAGTAGTTAGTAGAGCTGTGTTCCTAGAACTGTTGTTTCCGAATGCACCTACTCACTCTCACTTACGCAAAGCATAGATGAGTAATTTCTGACAAGAAAGATTTTTCTACATGAGATGGATACAAGGCCTGAAACAGAAGTCTCTCACATCCTATCTAATGATATTTTCAACACTGAGATCATGTATCCTTATACTCCTTTCATTTATGTATATGCTTGCAGGCCTGTGGTATAAACATGCATGTAAACAATAGCATTCTGAGAGATTGTGTGTGTGTGTGTGTGTGTAGATCATGGGCTCGGTGACATCTCCCTTCAGGCGGGCCGTCCTGCATTACGCAGTGAGAAGGAAGCAGGCGGAGCTTAGCAGTGGAGTGGTCCGCAACAACAGCCTGTGGGACCGCCTGGTCTTCAACAAGATCCAGGTCAGTCAGCACAGCACGCAACCAATAAACATGGAGCATAGACTGGACTGATCTATTAATCCTGAAATGTAATGGATCTATTCAAACGTTTGATCAGACTAGACATTTTAGTAGGGAGTTTGTTCAATGAAAGTGAAGTGAAGAGAAATCTTTCAATTCAGAACTGATTATTGATTATTCATTTTCTCTTTCTTTTTTCTTCTTTTCTTCCCTCCTTCCTCTCTCTCTCCCTCTCTGGTCTAGGCTGGACTGGGGGGTAATCTGCGTTTCATCCTGACCGCATCAGCCCCCATCTCCCCCACAGTTCTGTCCTTCCTGAGAGCAGCCTTGGGCTGTTTGGTGAGTTCACCAGCCCCAGATGGTGTGTGTGTGTGTGTGTGTGTGTGTGTGTGTGTGTGTGTGTGTGTGTGTGTGTGTGTGTGTCTGGTGTATACGGTCTAGTGTTGGTTTCAGAGTGCATGTTTTCTTTTGTGCATGGGTGAGAGGTGGTGAATGAATGCTTTGTGTGTGTCTGTGTGTGTGTCTCTGTGAGTTGTTTTGAAATTCAGTCCTGATCTGAGTGTGTGTGTCTCTGTGAGTTGTTTTGAAATTCAGTCCTGATCTGAGTGTGGGGTTTTCTGTGCGGTCAGATCTTTGAGGGTTACGGGCAGACTGAGTGCACCGCTGGCTGTACCTTCTCCATGCCGGGGGACTGGAGCGCTGGTGAGAAGCACACGCCCTCTCAACATCACATGATCACATCACATGATCCTACACAGCCAATTCACTATCAGGATATCACTATCACACGCCCTCTCAACATCACATGATCACATCACATGATCCTACACAGCCAATTCACTATCAGGATATCACTATCACACGCCCTCTCAACATCACATGATCACATCACATGATCCTACACAGCCAATTCACTATCAGGATATCACTATCACATGATCCTACACAGCCACTTCACCATAGATATTAGAAAGCTAGATACCACATTGGGCTCCAGAACGTACAGTACGTAAATAGCGCTGCCATCATGGTGGGGGCAACGATCACTGGAGGCCAATGGGGAAACGGGTGTCTCTGATTTGAAATCACACAGGTGTCTGATTTACAATGAAATTAGTTTAAAGGTGCAGTCAGCAGTTGTACATGATTTCAAGCCCATACAATTTTTTGTGACATTTAGCAATCATCTCCTCACAACCGCTAGCTGGCCATACACTGTAAAAATACCCGGTCTCCGTAGGCAGCCCAGGCTCTGAAAACTGGAAACAAAAAAGTGTGGGCAGCTTGTCCCCCAAACAAAAACGAAACCCGCCTGCATGGAATTTCTCTGGAAATACTGAAGGGAGGGGTGAGCTACCACTCTGGTCTGTTTCATATGGCCCTTGATTAAAATATAATGTATGTTGTTTTGGACAAAAGTGTCTGTTATTGAATACAAACAAACATGTCTTCCTACGCCATTGCTGACTGCACCTTCAAATCTTGATAATGAATGGTTTGGTTGTTGTTGGTGGCGTTATTGTATCTCCTGTAAGTGATTCTGCATGTGCATTTCAAAAAATTGCGACTTGGAATGATACAAACAGCTGCTTTACGATTGTTTGTGAATAGGTCTTGGTGAGTAAGGAGTCCTCTTGACCATCAAGATCACATCAGAAAGAATCTCATATCACAGAAGCACTATGATCTACAATTGTAATCTCTTAGATATATATCATGATATGGGGCATCGTATGGTGCAGTCGTGGCCTACTGGTTAGGGTTTGCACCTAACCCCTCAATAAGCGCCGCTGTTGCAGGCAGCTCACTGCTTCGGGTTAGTGTGTGCTTCACCTCACTGTGTGTTCACTGTGTGCTCTGTGTGTTCACTAATTCAAGGATGGGATAAATGCAGAGACCAAATTCCTTGTATACGCAAGCATACTTGGCCTGATTTACATTTACATATATATATATTTATATATATATATAGTATAATTGTCTGTGCAGGGCTGTAACTTTTTAATGTTACATTACATTACTCATTTAGCAGACACTTTTCATCCAAAGTCACTTATATAATGTATGTCAATTCTATTACAAGGGACTGCATTGTCCTCAGAGCAACTTGGGGTTAAGTGCCTTGCTCAAGGGCCCAACGGTGGAAGCCAGGAATTGAACCCACAACGTTTCAGGCTACTGCATTTCAACTCCTTTACCACTGCGATACTATTGGCAGTGTTGAGCGATACAAGACCATCTGCTAACTGCGTGTAACTGAATGCATACTGTAAGACTGATTGATGTTTGTTTGTGCCTCAGGGCACGTTGGAGCACCCCTACCCTGTGCCATGGTGAAACTGACCGATATCCCCGAAATGAATTATTATGCCAAGAATGGGGAAGGAGAGGTGAGTGCGGTCAGATTAAAGGGAAGAGAGGACACACACGGACACACACACACACACACACAGAGATCGAGCAAGTGTTGTAATTGGCTCATAATGTCCATACTGTCTAATCTTACTCACCTGCTGGGGTCACAGATCTGCATTCGAGGCCACAGTGTGTTCCGCGGCTACCTGAGAGATGAGGCGCGCACGGCCGAGACCCTGGACACCGACGGCTGGCTCCATAGTGGAGATGTGGGCCAGTGGCTGCCAGTGAGTCCCATTTGAGATTCTTGAGCTTTCTGTCCATTTGTGACTTGCTATGAACCTGAAGATTATGATGACATGATAATGTCATGAAGAGGTGAAAGGGTTTTAAAATGGTCTTCTATGTACTTTTGTTATATTATTTGAGTGTTGTTTTTACTCTCCTTTTCTAGAATGGGACTCTGCGCATCATCGACAGGAAAAAGCACATCTTTAAGTTGTCCCAGGGCGAGTACATCGCCCCTGAGAAGATCGAGAACATCTACACGCGCTGTGGCCCGGTACTACAGGTGTTTGTACATGGAGACAGCTTACAGGTATCAAGATAAACAAACAAACAAACAAACAAACACACACACACAAACAAACACACACACACACACACACACACACACACACACACACACACACACACACAAACTATGTTCTCACATTATAAGTACAATATGTAGAGTTGTCTAAGGACGCTAAGAATGAAACCCACTGCAAGCTCAATGTAAACAACCTAAACTTTAAACTTATATGCATATTTAATAAGCAGCAATTTGAAGGTGACACTGTTAACACGGTTAAATGAATTGGGGAAACAAGCCGACACACACAGACAATATATGTATACGGTATTTACATCATCACAATGCATTCTGTGCTTGTTCTGTCCTCCAAGTCTCACCTGGTTGGAGTTGTGGTGCCAGACCCAGAAGTCTTCACCGATTGGGCCAAAGAGCGAGGCATTGTTGGGTCGTATGAGGAGCTTTGTCAGAATCCAGTGAGTGAGATGCTGTCACTCGGCACCCGTTTAAACCTCTAGTGATGTGTATGAATTAACTGTTAAAGACACGTGCAGCTGCTTCTCTTACAGCGTGTAGAGGTGACAATCAGATGTATGTCATGGAATATTACAATCAAACCCTAGTAAACTGTTTACTGTAAACATGTATCTTGAGATGTACAAAACAAATGTAATTAACCATGTTGCAAAGGAAGAGATTATTTGGACTAGCAATGTGTGTTTGTGTTCTGTATTAGTAAATGTTTGTTTAATAAAGAGTGGTTAAAAGTGACTTGGATTCCACCCTCTTCCTCTGTAGGATGTGAAGAAGGCAGTGTTGGAGGACATGACAGCAGCAGGGAAGGAGGCGGGACTAAAGTCATTTGAGCAGGTGAGTGTAAGGATGTTTCTGCTGGAATTTTAACGCCAATGATGCCTGCGGGTTTGAGCACACTTTTTTAAGAAGTTTTAAATCTACTCACCAAATTCAGAAAATATGTACATCACATCACAAGATCATGTCAGGGTCACCACTAAGGATGGCACAAGACACACCTCAGGAAGAATTGCGTTTGGCCAAGGAAAGGTTTAACCCATTTACTCCTAAAATGCCTGCTAAAAACGCCTATAGAATCCTATGGCATTCTAGACTAAATAACCTTATTTCCTGAGGGTTTTCTGAAAACATACTAAAAATTGTCAACGTCTACCAAAATGTAATATCTAAGCCTCTGTAGCACCTAGAAACATGAAATAAAAAGCATGCTGCGCTACGCAGCATCCAGCGGGAGGGTCAATGTTGCGCTATGCAGCATCCAGCGGGAGGGTCAATGTTGCGTCATGCAGCATCCAGCGCGAATGGGTTAAAAGAGGCTTGAACATTAGGGTAGGACGGTGAAGCAATGGTAAATATTAAGAATAGCGAGAAACTATGATTAATCTGCATCCATAAAATTTAAGAAATTGACCTTGAATAATAACCAACTAGGGGCACGTTTCCCAAAACCATAGTTGCTTACTAAGTTAGCAACTTTGTTGGTTGCTATGCAATTTTCCATTGTCAACCAACTAAGTTGCTAACAGGTTAGCAACTATGGTTTTGGGAAACGCACCCTAGTTTATCAGCAGAGTACTCCTGTACTGAATGATGGTGAATGAACAATTTATTATCCAGTAACTGGAACCTAAAGCGGGGAGAGGTATAAGTAGGCCATATATACTCTTGATCCGTTGAGGGAAATTTGGTCTCTGCATTTATCCCAATCCATGAATTAGTGAAACACACTCAGCACACAGGGAACAGAAGCACACACTAATCCCGACGCAGTGAGCTGCCTGCTACAGCGGCGCTCGGGGAGCAGTGAGGGATTAGGTGCCTTGCTCAAGGGCACTTCAGCTGTTCCTACTGGTCGGGGTTCGAACTAGTAACCCTCCGGTCACAAGTCCGAAGCCCTAACCAGTAGGCCACAGCTGCCCCAAGAGAGGGGAGGAAGGCACAGTAGAGTGGCAGGGGGCCGTGAACCAAATGGCAGCTGAAAACAGTTTTCAGCTCAATTGTATAAAACAGGGGCATTGTGATTACAAAGGTCTTTGTCAATATGAAGAACTTTCCACTGCTTTAGGTATGCAAATTCCAGGCTTACATGAGCAACTCCTAAAAAGAAATACAGAACAATAATGTATACAATGTTTCAAAGTCGTTATTATCTATTTTCACATTTTAAACAGCACAGTTCATGCCTGAGCTTCGCGAAGTTCATGAGAACTTCAACCGTTGCATTTTCACTGCTCGTTAATTGTGATCATACCAGTTAATTTGAATAGATAAGACAAATTGTTTTTGGCACAGGGGCTGGGAATTGGGCCAGCATACAGTAGGCTATGCTGAAAAGTTATGGGTTCCATTCCTGTCTACCACCATTGTGCCCAAGTTGCTCTGGGGACAATGCCCCTTGCAATATACATGTGAAGATAAATGTAAAATGTAAATGTTTTACCAGAAAACTATTGCATTTTGTCAAGAACTGCCACATAGTCTGATTATTGCCCCAAGGGAATTCCAACGTTTTATAGGAACATTTTGCCTGAGGGGCTGTGTGGCAAAGGCGATGCTTTATGTACCCTTGCATGTCAAAGCTCTATCACCTTTGATAATATTTGAATCCTTTCTGTAAGAAATGTGATTGATGGATTCAAATAAAGAATTCAAATGTGTGTGTGTGTGTGTGTGTGTGTCTCTCTCTCTCAGGTGAAGGACTTGTACCTGCACCCGGATCAGTTCAGTGTAAGTAACGGGCTCCTGACTCCCACCCTGAAGAGCCGGCGTGTCGACCTGCGCAGAACGTTCCAAGAGCAGATCGCCCGCATGTACGGCAAAGCAGCTGCTTAGAGACCCTGGACACACCAGCAAACTAACACACACACACACACACACACACAATCTGGGTGGCTTAATGTTGTTAAGCACAGTGAGCCTCTGTTTCAGTGCCTGACATGGTTGTTTGCACCCTGATCTGGCCTGAGCACTTGTGTTTATCTTGTTAGCATTTTTAGCAAATCACTGTCATAGACTTCCTGCCACACTTGGGCAAAACTGAGCTCTAAAAACACTCACAAAGACAGACACACACACACACACACACACTCCAAAAATCCAACTTTCAAAAGAATGTTGCTTAAGGTACCCTGGGGAACCAGTCCAGCAGTGGACGTGCTGTTCTTGCCCTATTCTGATTATAGCATACCTCACTGACATAACTAGAGCACAAACACATACAGTACAGACAAGGGACTTTCTTAGCTGACCAAGAGAACGGGTTGCTCACATCCAACTCTGTTTAGAACATAGCGTGTGTGTGTGTGTGTGTGTTGTGGAAGTGAGCTTAAAGGGATTGGCCCCTTGCATATCCGTCCCCCAGCATTAGTTAGAGCTCAGAAGTCTGTCCACAGCAGCAACATGACACATGAGGGATCTTCACTGTGACTCGTTACTATAGCTCTAGCGTTTAGCTTTATTGCAGCCCCAGCAGGAGAAGGGACCTTTTGCTCTTTTGAGAAATCTATTGTTGGAAGTGTCCAACATCTCAAAACAATCCACTGTTACTTGTTGAATCGTGTGATGGGACGGGAGTCTCCTGTGAGCGGGGCCTGATGTAATTTATGTGGGTTGTGTAATATACAGCGACTCTGTAAATGATTAAGTGAATTGTTGTAAATATGGATTGTGGGTGGGTGGGGGGAGGGAGGGATAAACAAATGACTTTAACTAATGGCCAATCATATAGGCGACTACAGGATAATGGTTTCATTTCTTAAGAGGAGGAATAAAAACACTGTTACAGCTGTGACTATTCCAGTGGGGTCTTAAGTTGGTGTAAACATTCCCTGTTTGTGTCAATGCAACACAATGGGTCACTGCTGAGCTACAGTAATGTTCTTCATGACGCTATAGATCATAAAAGAGGGGGAAAAGCTTCATGATAAAGTATAGTACACTAGACACTTTTTAAAATGTACCCTCTTTTAATAAAAAGACACACAATTAGTTCCTACAAACACCATGTAACCAGAAGGAGTTGACTCAAAATAGGTAAGTAAAACAATTATGGCTAAATAAACACCAGTTACCCAGTCAAATGTAAGGAATGAGATGATGCAGTATGTGTTAATAATAAATCCAAACAATATTTAGGACCTCAGTGGAAAGTACATTGACAAAAGAGCAAAACAGTGATTTTGCTGAGCTACAATGACCTCTGAAGATTACACAGAGGAACACAAAGGCACAATTTTGAAGAGGACATTTTCCTTAAAACATTCCAACAGTCAGAGGAGCTTTGCATGGTCGAAACAAGTCACTTCTTCATCTGGGCTTGTCTTTCCTCATACAGTGATTGACATTAGCAATTTAATTGTATAATTTCACAGGCAATATTTACAACACAGTTTTTAACATGATGTGGGGGATTGGTCCTACCGACCAAAAGGGCCTGGACTGGCACTGAAACGTTAGTGTTATGGCTGTGTAACACTATCCAAGATAAATTAGCTCTCTACTACTATCCATATAAAAACAAAACGGTCAAAGACAAAGAGAAAAACTATTCAAACCTTCAACAAAATAGACACAATCCTACTAAGGTGTTGCAGAGTAGAGCACTGCCAAGAGAGGGCGCCACAGTATTATTTTGGCCAGGATCAGGTCAGATACATTGTTGTATCCACTGAAGTGAGGATTAATTGACACTATAGCACCATACAGTAGGCCTACGTGTCCTGTGTCCTGATAAACCAGTATGGAATGCACTGCAGTGACAGGAATGGTGACTTAATATTTAGAATTGAGCGCATCCACCACCTCAACAGTTTGACTAAGTTACAGAGAGCTGGTCTATAAACATTCTTTTCTTACACAAACACATGTTTAATGTTAGAAACGGTGTAGCCTGTCACTGGATCATAACTAAAACAATGGTCATTAAAAATGTCTATTCACTACGTGTGATGTAACGGAAATGAGCGGATTAGAAGGGCCAAAATAAAACTGTGTTCCCTGTGAAGTCCCATGCTTTCATTTTATTTTAACTATTTTAATTGATTGACATGACATTTTAACTATTTTATTTAATATGTGATCGTTATGATTATGTGAAGCACATTGGGCTACCCTTCGGTGTATGAAATGGACTATATCAATAAAACCTGACTTGACTTGAAATAAAACTATATAAAAGTGATTTAAAGATTCAAATAAACCCAGGGAAAATAATTATTCTAGCTTTATGTTTGTGCCCGTTTTCGACGCAGGTGGCAAACACAGAAGCCTACACAAGCCATTAGGGGCCACACTTCACATAAAGCATATAAAAGAAGTGACTTGCCATTAAACGGCGATTCCGGTCTTTCCGACGAGGGTTGAGATTTTTTCCCCCTCCCTCTCCCTTACTAAATGTGAACGCAAAGCCGAGCTAGAGAAGCTTTCACCGATGATGGACAATAGGGAGAAATAGCGCGTGGCTCAAAAATGAGTGGGTGACCACTTCAGCACATTTTCAATGCGTGATGAGTTAAAAAAAAAAAAAAAAAAAAAAAATCAAGTCTTTCCCAGCGCTGGCTCTGAGCCAACTTCATTGTTAGAGATGGCTTTCAAGGGTGGCCTTTTGCCTGAAACGCTTATTAGTGTTTTCTACAAGTTAAAAATTAAGAGGTTAGGCTGATGAAAAATTTTAAATAACAAAATCACTGCGAAATAAATAAATATTAATTTAAATACAGTGTCTGTCAAGTCTGACAGTGAGCCGGACAATGACCACAGTGGTCACCTTTTCACACTAAAAAGACCAACGATTAATTCTTTGAGATAACAAACCATTCACTGAGTGTAACAAGGCAAATGGGTGGGTAGGGGGGTATATATGAAGTCAAGCCATGCTTCCGCTGATGTCTCCTCAGTCATCCGCGACGATGGACAGTGCGCGCAGCTCGGTCAGTTTGGCCTCATTCTCCCTCTCCCTCTGCTCATCTGTGAGGCCCGCTTGGTCAATCTGATCCGTCAGGTCACTGAAGATCTTGTGCATTTCAGTGAAGTACACCACCTGAGAGAGAGAGAGAGTGAGAGTGTGTGAAAGAGATGACACGGAAAAGAACCACAGACAAGGGAAAGAACCTGCCATGTGCTAAACAAAAAACTAAAAATGCCACGGCACTCGTCTCGTGCCAGCAATTACTCACCGGAATCAAAACCTATTTGTAGAGGGCCAAACTCACAACTTTAAGCTGAAAGCCTTCTCTTACCCTTTAACCTCTCTCTAATGAGACACCTTCTTCAGGAGGGGTAGACCTCACCCGTCAAACACACACACACACACACAAAGAAAACAAGACGTTTTTCAAATGAAAAATAACGTAAATTTTTTTTTTAAAAAACAAACAAAATGTGGAGAAAGTGTCAGGAGAGCGGCGTGGCGTAGCTGCTGCACTTCAGTGGGTAGTGACCCTGCCTTTTCTCCTCCAATCTGCAGAAGAGCGCGCGAGTGTTGGCTGAAAGCTTTTTTGACACATCCCACCCCTGTCTCTACCCCCGGCCCGTGAGTCAGGATCCCAGGAGAGTGGCTTTGATGATTAATACACTTTAATCACATTACAAGGCTCCAGAGGAGTGGGATGAGAATGAGCGCTCTGGGAAATACAACCCCTTCAAACCCACACACACACACAGGAAAGATATTTATTCATGCAACAACACTTACAGTACAGCTACAGAGAGGAGGAGTGGTGGTGGTAGTGGTGTGTGTGTGTGTGTGTGTGTGTGGGGGGGGGGGTCACTGAAGAAAGAGCTTCACCATGCACTCTGCAGTACAGTGTGTATGTGAGCAAGTATGAGGGAGGCTGTGTATGTGTGTGAGAGTGAGAGTGAGTGTGTGTGTGTGTGTACAATGAAGATTATACTCAAAGAAGAACCATAGGCTATGAGCTATATTTGAATGCTTAGTGTTGGTCAAGCTATTTTTACAGACTGCATGTTTCAGCAAATTACCTCTGATTTCTCTCACAATGAAAAACATTCAGCAACCGAGCATTCAAATCAAATCAAGTGATGCTTTTGAATGAAGGATGTTTTTGACTGACATTTATTAAGTCAGTCTGTTTTTGACTGACATTTATTATTTATTAATAATTTTGATAACTTTAAATTTTGAAACTAGTCTTACACTAAACATTAGACAATTGATACTATTTTTATTTCTGTCAGATGAAAATTACTTTCTAATCAAATAAGTCCAATAAGCAATATGATGTTTCAGCCAGGGAAGGGGAGGAAAGGAGACATATCACAGATATACATTTACACCATATACCGGTACCTTTAACCTCCTAGATTTAACCCTGTAAAGTCAATCTCAACTTCAGACTTTTGCTGCACAGAACCAACATGACAGAAATGCCATTGAAAGAGAAACTTGTAAAAATCAAAGTCAGACAAATACTACGCATATTTGTACTCTGCCAAGAAACATGGATACTGTTAGTGAAACTGGTAGCAAGAGAAAAATCCCCCCTTTTATCCTCTACTAGCTTTTATGTTGTTATTTGACTTCAAAAAAGATTAGTTTTACAAGGGCTTTTGTAGAGCGTCTTCAAAAATGTATTCCAGATGTGAGCATCAGTGTTACTGGTGACTAAAAGCATATTGGAACTTGCCTTAACTTCATGTCACTGAAGACAAATCTGTGTTGCACAATGACAGGATACATCATTTATTCCCTGGTGTCAAATACACACTTCCTCCGGAATCACTGGCTTATGCATTTACGTAGTATATCATTTCAATCAGGGGCCTTAACCTGTCATAGAGTGGACATGTTCGCTGGGCCAAAACATCCTCAAAGGACTGAGCAATGACCACATAATGCAAACATGCCACAAGTGTTGTGCTGAGGGACGAATTAACCGTACAGCGTAGTGTGTGATTACATAAAATTGATCGGAAGTCATGGATCAAAGACACCAGAGATTTAACTGGCATCCGACAGGATGGCACTGTGGGCTTGACCAAGACTGGACAACTGTGTACAAGGGGGTCTGCCTGCCCTGTGTGTGTGTGTGTGTGCATGCGAGAGAGAGAAGGCGAGAGAGACATACACACACGTGTGTATGTTTACAGCGGTTGCAGACAGCCTGCCACATCAAGAGCCCCGGCGGGGGGATCATGTTACCGTGGCGACGAGGGTGTAGTTCAAAGGGCAAGGAAACACTGACAGTAAAGATTAGTCTAAATGACCATAGTGTATACAAGCCTGCTGTACATGAATGTCAGTACCATACACAGACAAGGGATTTATCCGTCAATGTTTCTGCATGTAATCGGTCACCCTAGGCAGTCACCGGTCTCCAGGCTTGGCAGACACAGGAAGAGGCCTCACATAAATGATGGTTCTGAAAGTCTATTCAGCTCTGGTTTTCACAAATGGACAAGCATGAAAAGCAGATTGTTCAGCACGAGTCTTGATTTGAAAGAGCTTTGTGGTAATGATTTATGTAAGGGAAATTTTTAAGCATTCATAAAAAGACATAAGATGCTCTTTCAGATAGAGCTAAACTAAAATGCATAATACAGCGTGGCTTGTATGTGTGTGTGTGTGTGTGTGTGTGTAGGGCTGTGGGTGGATGTGAAGGTTGGATTCTCAATCAGGCCACCCAGGCTGCTCAAGAGTGTGTGTGTGTGTGTGTGTGTGTGTGTGTGTGTGTTGCATGTATATTTGAGAGGGAGCAGATATGCAGCATTTGTGTGTGTGTGTGTGTCGTTATGTATGACTCCAAGTGTGTAAGTGTGTGTGTGTGTGTGTATGACTCCATTTGTGAGCCAATGAGCCTGCAAGTCTCATATCTAACCCTTCTGAGACTTTCATTCATCCACTGGTGGGTTGTGTGTGTATGAGAGAAAGAGAGAGAGAGTGTGTGTGTGTGTGAGAGAGAGCATGTGTGTGTTTGTGTGTGAGAGAGCATGTGTGTGTTTGTGTGTGTGTGTGTGTGTTTGAGAGTCAGCGGTCAGCGAGCTGAGGCTGAAGGACCCTTGTAACATCCGCCTCTGTGTTCACACACACACACACACACACACAAATGCAGACACGTACGCATGAATGCACACACGCATGAACACACACCCCAAGAAGCCTGTGACTCAGCGAGTTAGACAGATGTGGCCCAGCTCACTGCCAGAGCACCCTTTGACATCACCTCCTTTTTGTAAACTAACAAAATACACAAACTTCTCACACACACGAACGCACCCAAACTTAACTGCCATATCAAACCCTAGCATTGCCAACAGTGCAGAGATGATGGAAGGTTTCAATGACATTGGGCTCATCTTGTGTGCTCACACACACGCACGCACGCACGCACGCACGCACGCGCGCACGCGCGCGCGGGCTGCGCTCTGTCGTGCTAGCGGCTGGTCTGTGGGGAGAGCGGTGGTGCTGCTGGGTGATGAGCATGTGTGGGTGGGCTCAGCGCAGCACAGCACAGCGCTTGCTCTCTTTCTACCTCTCCACATCTCTTTAGACTCTCTTCCTCTCTGACAGCTCTCTCCCTCTCTCTTTCTCTCTCCCTCCCTCTCTCACACACTTTTTCATTTTTTGCTCACCGCATGGCTTTACCTTTGCTTTTCTTTCTCTCTCCCTCCCTCCCTCTCTCTCTCTCCCTCCTTGTGACTGCTGCAGCCTCTCTCTCTCTCTCTCTCTCCCTCCTTCTGACCACTTCTCTCTCCCTCTCCATCGCTCGGCCTCTCTGTCCGCCGCATCCTAATGAGCGCTGTGCATTAAGTGCTCATTCTTGTGAGGAGAGTGTAGTGTGTCAGGCTTGTTAGACCCTCACACTGAATGCCACATTTGACTCATGGTTACTAACGACCCAATCTTACCCAAATAATAATGATATAATAATAAAAAAACTAAAACGTTCTGCATTCTTCAAGTCACCATGGATATAACCTTACGTTCAATACAGGTGAAGAACCACTCCAGAAAAGGTTGATGCAGAGCTCTTAGGCATTTGATAGCAACTTAGAATGCTACTTGATTTTCTTCAAACACAAACTTGCACAAGCACAAATCTATGGAAATATAAGGCAAGGAGAAATGCTGTGCCTGAAGTTATCAGAAACTTGAGACAGTCTGATCCTCCATTTTTAAACAACCGCAGATACAGAATCTGAGAGTTCTCAGCCCTTTATTAATGCCCAATATGTAATCATTTGATATGATGCAGTACCAAAGATCAGCCCAACATCTCCCAAGCCACTGGTCCCTAATTGAGTAAGTAAGTTCATTAAACCATTATGGGAGATAAACTGATGACTGATTAAGTCTGCTGGTTTCCCATAATGGCAGTTCTTCATAAGCCGTTTAGACAGGCAAAGTGGCCTGATCTCCTCTCCCTCACTAACAAACTGGCGGGAGGCTTAAGAGTGACCTGTCCAGACAGATGACCTCCGAGGATCCTCTGTCTCGCTTCTGGCGGCCAAGGTCCCGCCACAGTTATGCAGCCTGGTTTTTGCAGGAGGCCACAAGCCACTGCTGCCACCCACCACCACCGTCAGCCGCCGGACAACTGTTTCAGCCACCACCACTTAAAGAGCACACAAACCTCACACAAACCTCACACAAACCTCACACAAACCTCACTCTAACCTCACTCTAACCTCACTCTAACCTCACACAAACCTCACACAAACCTCACACAAACCTCACTCTAACCTCACTCTAACCTCACACAAACCTCACACAAACCACAGACAGGCAGGATCAGGTGCTGCACACTGACTCAGACAGCCAATGCAGAGAGAGAGAGGGAAGGGGGGGTGGGGTGTTGCGGAAACCAAAAGGAACACTAGACACAAACACACACACACACACTCTCTCTCTCTCTCTCCTACACTTACTCTGTTGCTCTCTTCCACCCTCCCTTATTCACAGAGCAGTTTAATCTTTCACTCACCCCTACTCTAACATGCTAACCTTACATTTTCACTTCCACTCCTTTGCATTTCAACAGATAAATCTGCATGAAAAAAGAGCAACAAAATAAACGAAGAACTGTAGCTCGCGGGGACCTCCAGCGATCCCTCCAGGAGGCACCACCACCACCAGCAGGGCGGTCCGGGCGGCATGGCGGCCGGTAGGGTGGCAGGGCGGGTGCAATTAGCCGAGGCTGGCGCAAGGTATGTGGGCGTGGGCACGGACGATGCCTTGAGCAGAACCTGGCGTGGGCACCTGACTGTCTGCTGAGCCTGTTAAATAGATAGGGGCCCAGGCGCCGTGCCAAGAACATGACGACTCTCCCCCCTGCCTGCCTGCCTGCCTGCCTGCCTGCCTGTACGTATGTCTGTGCTCACATCCTGTTGTTAAGGTGATCATGTGTTTGGGGCTCGAGAAGGACTAAGTCATTCCCAAGTGTGTGTGTGTGTGTGTGTGTGTGTGTTAGTTTGACTGCTTGTGAGTTTTATAGTGTGTGTGTGAGTGAGTGTGTTTGTGTGTGTGTGTGTGTGTGTCAGTGTGTGTTTGCAGGTACAAGGGTGTCCATTGGTGTGTGTGTGTGTGTGTGTGTGTGAGAGAGTGTGAGTGTGAGTCTGTGTGTGTGTGTGTGTGTGTGTGTGTGTGTGTGTGTGTGTGTGTGTACGTGTACGTGTGTGTGTACTTGTGTGTGTGTGTGTGTGTGTGTGTGTGTGTGTGTGTGTGTGTGTGTGTGTGTGTGTGTGTGTGTGTGTTGTTATAGGTGTTAATCACATCGCACTGAACAGAGCAAGGAGATAACAAGGATTACATAGGCCACTCCCCTAGGGCCCCTCCCTCCCTCCTATTGGACCAACAGATCGGGAGGGTGCTGTTCCTCTGAGCAAACATCCCGCCCCCCACGTCTCTGCGAAAGCAGCCAGCCGGCCAAAACAACGTAATTAAGCGATCTAGTGCTTACTGCTGCCAGTTTTAAAACCAGCATAGAGCAAAGGAGGAGTGGGAGGCGTGTATTTACAGAGCCTGTCTGTGTGTGTGTGTGTGTGTGTGTGTGTTTGGCTTGCGTTTGGGGTGAAATAAAACGTCACGTTACAAGTCTGAGAAAACACTCCCTCTTAACTCTTGATCCAGTGATCTAGTAGGCACATTCAAATGTACAGTAAGTATGTAAGTAAATGTAAGGTATTGAATGCATTAGACATTGCTGCCACTTTCATCTAATGAAATAAAACAAGTTGGTGCCTGAGAGCTGCAGACACACACCTGTTCTTTGCTGGGCAACTAGAAAGTACCCTGGGTCTGGCTGAGGACTGCGGAACTGCCCTTCCCCTCTTTGCCCCATCTCTAGAGAACTGCCACACCCACCTGAGAACAATGGTTTTGTTTGTTTGCTTATTTGTTTATTTGTTTGTCTGTTTTCTCTCACCTGCGCGCGAATGAGAGCCTCAAAGCTGGGCTGGAAGTAGTCGATGCGGCTGTGGTAGAATTTGGGCATCTCGTCGAGGAGCTGCTTGTTCTTGGCGTCAAAGTCGTCTCTCACCGGTCGCAATTCCTCTCGGGCCTGAAAGACAGGAAAACACACACATTCAGAAACAGACACAGACACAGAAACAGACACAGGTTTAGCCATTCAGGAAAGGCAACTGGCTACACAGAAAGCTAATGTCGTCACTGTGAAATCCACTGGTCTTTGTCACATTTACAACTGTGTAAATACACCAGGATGACAATGGAAAGTGAAAGAGTGTACGTGTGTGCTCGTGTAGCTAATAGGAAACTGAGGGAGTGCCACACAGAGGCATGTGTCGTGTGTGTGTGTGTGTGTGTGTCGTGTGTGTGTGTGCATTGGGGGGGGGGGACTTGTCTTGGTGAACATGTTACATGTATGCAGAAAGTATTCATCAGTGTTTATGAAGTGTGCTCAGTTTGTCTGTGTGTGTGTGTGTGTGTGTGTGTGTGTGTGTGCGTGGGGGGGGGGGCTTGTCTTGGTGAACATGTTACATGTATGCAGAAAGTATGCATCAGTGTTTATGAAGTGTGCTCGGTCTGTCTGTGTGTCTGTGTGTGTGTGTGTGTGTTTGAGTGACACCTGCCCCATGTCAGAGAAAAGTGGTGCTGGTAGGCAATAACTGAGACACAGACAGAACACAAGGCGCTGAGGAGTGGGAAGAAAACAGATGGCTAGACAGATATGTGAATTGTGTGTGTGTGTGTGTGTGTGTGTGTGTGTGTGTTTGGGTGGGGGTCTTACTGATGTGCCATGTGCCCCTATGTTTCGCGTCTACCTGTTTTGTGTGTCAGAGCTCCACCTAATGATGTTCACTTTCCCTATGTGTGTGGGCGGCCAGCTGTAAGGCTTTGTGTGTGTGTGTGTGTGTGTGTGTGTGTGGGTCTTTTGTCATCCGCATGTGAGCAAGCAAAGGACTGTGAGTGCCGTACGTTTTTTGTGTGTTTGTGTGTATGTTGATGCAAAGTGTTTTCATGAAATTCAGCCTACAGATAGTACAGTTCAATAATGAACAAATGCTAATTGTTCAAATATTTACAATCACGCCAAAGTTAGCATTAAAAAAAAAAAATTGTGTGTTTGTATGTGTATGGGCACCTTTGTGTGTGTGTGTGTGTGTGTGTGTGTGTGTGTGTGTGTGTGTGTGTGTGTGTGTGTACCAGTCACTGTTAAAACCAATTATCTGGTAGCGCACACGTGCTACAGAGCCTCTTCAGAAAGTGCAGGGGCTTGTGAGCCAGCTCGCTTTTTTGCGTGGGAGCACGACTACACATGTGCATGAGAATGTGCTCCAGTATTTTTGTTCGCATCCATCCAGCCCAGCCAACCAGCGCTGCCAGGGAGAACGCTGGAGCCCCAGCTCACTTGTTGCTCACACTCCACGCTCCACGCGCTGCGCCATCACAGCAGAGGGTGAGCCATGATCACCACCAACAAAAAGAAAATAACAATTGCACGTGTATAACTAACTATTCACCCACTCCTCTCCTGGAAGGGCCGTGGAGAGCAGGAGTTTATGCTGAGGGAAGCGTCCCACCGGTGTTAAAAAAGGAAGCACTTTATGAGTGCATCCACAGAGGTGGACTTTTATGTATGAATACTTTTTGCACGGAGCCGTGACATCGGAGCGCATCGAGAGCGTATCAATGGGGGAGCCGTGGCAACCCAAATCACGCGCGGGTTCGAGTGCCCGGGGGGGGACTCGGGTTTGAATCCAGGTTCCTGAATCACTTCCTGATCCCATTCTCCATCTCCCACTTATTTCCTGTTTCTCTCCACTGTCCTTAAGCACCAAACTTACACACACACACAAAAAAATGAAAATGACAAATGAGGATATGATATGATGAGCCTCTTATTGTTTAGGTGTTAAAAGAGGTGAAAAGCCCAGCCAAACGTGTGGGGAGGTGTTTCAAAAATGATTTATTAAGTATAAGTATATATACTCTTTTGATCCCGGGAGGGAAATTTGGTTTCTGCATTTATCCCAATCCGTGAATTAGTGGAACACACTCAGCACACAGTGAACACACAGTGAGGTGAAGCACACACTAATCCCGGCGCAGTGAGCTGCCTGCATCAACAGCGGCGCTCGGGGAGCAGTGAAGGGTTAGGTGCCTTGCTCAAGGGCACTTCAGCCGCGCCTACTGGTCGGGGTTCGAACCGGCAACCCTCCGGTTACAGGTCCAAAGTTCTAACCAGTAGGACACGGCTGCCCCAAAACTGTCACATTAGGGATTGAACCCAGGTCTCTGGCTCCAAGTCCTGACTCTTTACCTATTGAGCTATCAGCAATGGATGAATTATTGAACCATCACATGCGTCAATTAGTCCTGAAGAGGCGGCTGTGTAACCTTGCCCCACCTCCCCTTACATCTACGCTATGTAGTGAGGGGTAGCGAAAAGTACGTCTCACCAGGTGGAAAAAAAAGAAGAAAGGAGAGGCTCAAAAAAGTAAACAAAAAAGAATGAAGTATGACACTATGAATAGAAGAGCTTCTTATTGTTTAGATGGAGAGGTATGTGTGTGTGCGTGTGTGCGTGCGTGTGTGCGTGCGTGGGGTTGGTGGTAGGCATGTTTATATGGCGTGAGGTACGATGCCCAGGTAAAGGTGGTGAAGGAGAGCTGGAAGGAGGGAGAGGGTGAAGGAGAATGGGAAGATGGGGCACCTGATGCAGCTTGACCATGATGGGCCCGGTCTTCTCCTTCTCCTCGTACTTCTCCACCTTGGCCTGGAGCCTCTTGTAGTCCTGAAGGGCCTGCTCCCGCCGCTTCACCGCCATGTTCAGACTAGGGAACACACTGCTGTACCTGAGCAAAAAAACAAACACAAAAAAACTATTGAGGGTAGGAATTTCACGGCGGCCGCCTCTTGCGTTGGCCGTGAGGCCCCTTTGAAAATCAGAGGTTTACAGGCCACGGTGACCTTGGTGCCCCTTCTTTCAATATTCTGCTTTGCGTCCTACTAATAGCGATTTTTATTTAGCCTGTGGCCTGTCAAAATAATCTTAGCATTCACAGCGCAAATTAATTTAGTCTTTTACGCAAGAAAGAAAGTGCGTCCAAATTCACCCATTCATCTCAGTTGAACTACTCGCGAAGTAGCCTATTCATCACACAGACATCACAAGTATCACATGAAAGAGCTTTTTCTCAGCTTTTAAACGATGTTACCCGATAATTGCTGAGTTGAACGATTCGCGAGAAAAGTAAATAATATAATTCAATTTAATTATACATTCTACTGAAGGTTTTGCGTCCCATGATCTCCCAACCCATTCATTTCGGTGGAATACTTCACAAACCCTTCTTTTAACACATGGCAAACCATATATCAGAATAAACAGCAGACCTTACCGTACGCAAAGGTGTAAAGCAGTCCCCTGTACAGTTAGCTGTTCCAGAGTAATCCAGTTTTGAATTTGCAGTAAATTTCGACATGCATGGATGTCTCCAAATTTGGGCTTTAAGTTTTACAATGTGTTTAAATTGTTCCACATGATTTCATAACGGGCCAAATACAAAATAAATGTTACAAATATCGCCTAGATATTGGTAAATCAGAGGACAGCTGACTGAGTTTGTGAAAGTAGCCTTAGCCTAATGATCACAAAATGCTAAGCATGCATCTAGGCTATTTGAGTTGCTGAGCTGTGGTTAAATTGTTCAATACATGATTTTATAACAGGCCAAATATAAAATAAATGTTATACATAGCCTAGATATCTGTAAATATTAGATGATCAGATGATTTACAGTTCTATGTAATATGTCATGTTTCATGTTTTTGTAATGTTTCATACAGTGATGCAGGTCTACTGCAGTGAATAGGCTAAATAAAACTTTGATCAATTTTATAGCCTACTACTATATAGTTAACTTTGGCCTTGGTGCCCTGACATGTGGCCTTTGTGCCCCCATGCCCAACTGAAGGCCAAGTGGCCTTGCCCCCAGAATGGTGAAATTCCAAGCCTGGATACAGCCCTTTTCTGGGTTGGTATGCCTGGTTCCAAATGTTAAGAGCCCTTTTTGTTTAATATACTCAATTACGATTTAGGCTATGAAGTATGGCTTAATGTTGTATTTGTTGCCTGCCATGTTTGAGATGACATGATCTGATATATGACATAGGCCACAGTTTTTTGGTTGTTGAATAAACACACTGTTTTGACCATGCTCTCCTAACCGATTCTTTTTAAAACAGTTTAATTTACGACCACTTTTCCATTCATCTTTTGCTTATGTAAATATTCTAAATATTTTTTTTTTCCAACAGCACAGGAGAGGCTGGCCAGACCTCCACTATACGCTTTTCAAGTCAACAATAAACAGTCACCACAACAACAATAAATGTAAAAAAATATATAATATGGACTCTCGCAACATAGCCGAGCACTACTTCACTTGGCGGAGCTTCCATCGCAGCAAAGCAGGCTGGGAAGGGCTCCACACACCATATTGCTACTCCCTTGGTGCACACACCTCCACAGTGAGAGCAAAATTTCCACACATTTGCTCTTAGTCATGGGTACTGTTGTGGACACACTTTCTTTTTTTGGTGGAGTCTAAAATAAAAACTACACAACAATTTTGAAAAACTGAACATTGGTGTTAACTTGGTTGTCTGAAGTTGGCTGTGAGCTGGTAATAGGGCAGGAGAGCATCAAATTGTTAACCCACCAATTCTATTCTTCACTCCTTGTGACAATTAAATGGATGTTTGTCATGAAATGCAAAAATAACTGGTCCAGATTATAGAAGGGGAAATTGTGTCGTAAATTATGAGGAAAGGTATGATTACACACTGACACGGGCATCATCCCACAGACTGAAATGGGATTACCTGATGCAGAGATGCTGTTTACAAGTATCGAGGGGGAAAAAGCCACCATAAACAATAATTAAAAAAAAAATCTTTTAGGCTGCATGAAGGCATGGTAACAGACTGTCTCTTTTACAGCTTCACAGCCCATTTTAAAAAAAAAAACTTTTTCTGTACTGAACTACGATTTTATTTCCTCTATATTTAACTCAAGGTTGTGTCACTGTCCTCTGAAAATAACATGAGACCTGTGCATTTAACTTAGACCACCTCAAACCAAGATGGAATGCATTTGATTTCCCTTGTTTCACTTAAAAATGGAGCTATAATATAATCTTTGGGTGAAAATTCAGGTCCTGGGAACTAAAAATAGTGAAAACACTTGAGCGTAACTTAGCAACAGGAGTCCGTGTTTCATCCTGGGACTGGCTGAGCGCTCAGATGCGCTGATCGCTTTGTTTGGAGATTCGATGGAAACATGAGAGCCTCTTATACACGCGGCATGCGAAATATAGCTGCACTCACAGTGCATACTGTAGCAGTTAGCGGTAAAGGATCTGCTCTGCGTTAGCGCAAGCCAAGGGATTAAAACAATGTACGATGCGATTACAACAGGTTCACAACCTGCACTTGGTGGACAGGTGTGAACGGGACGTGAAGAGTGCAAGCTACTCTGGAGCAGATTCACTGGATGATCACCATTATGATGCGCCCTTCGCGCCCTCAGTGCCATCACCAGCAGCAGCAGGGGCTCGGAATTCACACTGCCTGTCAATGTATACCCTCTGCCCCCACCCTCCTCCTTCCAACTCTCCCAACGGCTCTGCATTTTCCAATAGAGCGAGAGTGAGAGAGTGAGAGAGAGCGAGAGAATGAGAGTCGAAAGAGAGACAGAGAGAGAGAGAGAGAGAGAGCGTTTGGCTGTGAATACTACCACACAGCATCGCAGCTTTGACTTGTTGCTGGCATGTGCCTCCAGCAAGTGGCACAGATCGACAGACCCAGTCCCTGTACGCTCATGCCTGTGAGTACTGAGCTGCTTTTAAAAAACAACACTTTTTTAAAAGTGAAGAAAGTTTAGAACAGTTGGTACATTAAAAATATCCCCTTCATTCAAAACCTGCATTGAAGCCGTACAGTGTTGTAATGCCGTCACCCTATCAAATAACAACGAGCGGCTATCACAGGTTCAGACAGGTTTTGTTACCTGTGTTGTTAACTGTTGACTTTTGGGTGGTCTAGGTTGTTAACGCCTCTAACAAAAGGGGAATCAATACTGTGGTGGTGAACTTCTACTGGGTGCTACTATTCATTCAGTTGGTTTATTACAAACTTCCCTGCACTGCCCGAACTGAAACTTCTGTACAAACTAGTGGTCACATACGCCGTTCATCTAAACGTAACCCTCTGGACTGAACAAACAACTTGTGAGGTTTTTGTGAACACCACCACTCTTGCCAAAGTGTTACTGTTGAGGAAATCTCTAACCCTAAGAGTTCACCAGCAAACCAGTTCCACTGGTTTCTATCCACCAGCCACGCAGGCGTTTGACAAGCCTCCCACTGACATTTCACCAGCTTGTACAACCGCACCACTACCCAGATGTGACGACGATGACGATGACATTCTCGTACTCGTTCCACCGATTACCAAACCATTCACATAAGGGGGGCTCCCTCCAAACAGTGAGTAATCAGCCTATCAGGGTACTGACATGACAAACAAAAGGCCCACCACTCCTGACCTGGATGAGCTCAGTGTTTACCGGCCCTCCTCCTCCGCGTGGGCGAGAGAGAGAGAGAGAGAGAAAGAGAGAGAAAGAGAGAGAAAGAGAGAGAAAGAGAGAGAAAGAGAGAGAAAGAGAGAGGGGCGTTCTGATCAGCCCCTAGGGAGTGTCTGAGGCATCAGTTAACCCAGCAGACACACAGGAGGGAGTTATAAAGGGAGAGGGGATGGGCAAGGAGGGGAGAGGAGAGGCGGGCGGTTTGGGACTTGACCCAGACTCGCTGCCCTGCTCAGACACGCTCGCACGGGATTGTTTCCCACAGGAAGTAGTGAAGGGAGCGGCCCCACGTATCGCCGTGGCGACGTCAGTGGGCCCAGCCCCTCGGCCCACGCTCGCCTCTATTTATAAAACATTACCTTGGCCCAGTTGTGGAGGGGTGGATGCCTGTGTGTGTGTGTGTGTGTGTGTGTGTGTGTGTGTGTGTGTGTGTGTGTGTGTGTGTGTGTGTGTGTGTGTGAGAGAGAGTGCATTACCTACTTCACACTGTCATGCACACATACTCCAAGTGCCAGTGAATTACATAAGGTCTCTAGTGATGTGTAATGTATATATCTTGACAGATATACTACCTGTCTCTTTCAGTCTCGCACACACCCACACAACCACCTACTGTACATACACACAAACACAGACAGACAGACAGACACACACACACACTTAAGCCACACCACACGTTCTTAGATACACAAAGGAGCACAGAACATCAATCAACAGCCACTTTGACGGCTGACAACTGCTTTGTCAAACTTAGAGGGCAGTAGGGTTGTAAGGATACGCAAGCCAAAAAAAAAAACAACCACAATCCCGTTTCCTTTTGAAAAAGACAGAACCGTGATGCAGACCCCTCTCTCCAACCCCAGCAGCCGTCATCCTAACAGATACAACTCCTGGACTCACTCATATTCATTTCCCCATTTACATTATAACACACGTAAATCACAAAATTTTTGTTTTATTTCACCATTTGCCCAAACGTAGCGGTACCACTACACTTTACCGCTACACCCCTCCCCCTACCACCCCCCCCCCCCCCCTCAAAAAAAAAGTATAAACCGAACCATGGCTCAAAAATTGAGGTATAAACTGAACCGTGGCTCAAAAATTGAGGTATGTACCGTGGCTCAAAAATTGAGGTATAAACTGAACCGTGGGTTTGGTGTATTGTTACACTCCTACAGGGCAGCTCTAAAATCAGCAGCTTCCATTTCCCTATAGTGGAGCAGTAATATCAACGGTCTCAGTTCCTCCAGTCTCCATGTGAGGTCAGAACTCCACAGACAGGCTCTCCCTAGAGACTGGAGAAGGGTACAGGCACACATCCGTCCAAACAGAGAGCCCATCGCAGCGCTGCTCCATGGTACTTAGGCAGTGGCAGCCGCAATCTGACCTGCAAACCCTGCCGTGTCAAGAGTGTAAGCCAGAGGTTGCAACTTCTCATTTGCACTTCGGCCGCGCTGCCACAGACCTGAACGCACCGGTCTGGCCACAGAGGATGGGAGAGCAGAGGACTCATCTGAGGGAGTTGATTTAGTGACCAGTGTAAGCCCGTATAGATCAGAGTGTGATTTAGTGACCAGTGTAAGCCCGTATAGATCAGAGTGTGATTTAGTGACCAGTGTAAGCCCGTATAGATCAGAGTGTGATTTAGTGACCAGTGTAAGCCCGTATAGATCGGAGTGTGATTTAGTGACCAGTGTAAGCCCGTATAGATCGGAGTGTGATTTAGAGACCAGTGTAAGCCCGTATAGATCGGAGTGTGATTTAGTGACCAGTGTAAGCCCGTATAGATCGGAGTGTGATTTAGTGACCAGTGTAAGCCCGTATAGATCAGAGTGTGATTTAGTGACCAGTGTAAGCCCGTATAGATCAGAATGTGATTTAGTGACCAGTGTAAGCCCGTATAGATCAGAGTGTGATTTAGTGACCAGTGTAAGCCCGTATAGATCAGAGTGTGATTTAGAGACCAGTGTAAGCCCGTATAGATCAGAGTGTGATTTAGAGACCAGTGTAAGCCCGTATAGATCAGAGTGTGATTTAGAGACCAGTGTAAGCCCGTATAGATCAGAGTGTGATTTAGAGACCAGTGTAAGCCCGTATAGATCAGAGTGTGATTTTTTGACACATACTGCCAAGCCACGAGATGACCCAAAGGGTAGGAGCTCTCCAGGTCGGGCTGTATTTAGCGAAGAACTATTCTGACTCAACGTTATTCTCCTGTCATAATTTAGCGGTTGTTTTCAGCGCGCCGGGCCTACCAGTGGTCCTGTTTTTGGCACAATGTTTTTATTCTAGGATTTGAGGAATTTAAAAATAACACAGTGATCAAGGCCCTGTCTGGCCCTACAGTCTGACTCGGCAAAAACTGCACATATATCAAAAGGGAGGAGGAGTGAGAAAAAAAAAGAAAAGGAAAAAAAAATCCCTAAAAAAACTAGATGCCATGGCATACTCAGGTCACACTGCATAGCGCTGTAATGATACGGTTGGGCGGCCGGGCGGTCGCTGGCTCGCCGGGGCCGCTCCTTCTAACCTGGACATCCCAGGGCTGGACGGCCGGCGCTGACCGGTCAGCTGTGTAATTTTACGCTTGTCTGGTTTGCTTCGGGTCGGTCTGGTCTGGTCCGGCGGGCGGGCGGTTAGCACAGGCGGGACAGCATCAGGTCTGGGTGCGGTGGGAGGCCTGGACGATGGGGGGTTTGGGGGGGTGGAGGAGGGGGTGGGTGTGGAAATAGCGGCTGGACAGGGGAAGAGCTCACGTAAAGCACTGCTCTGTTGTGACTGGACACGATCGCGCCTCCGCAGACACAAACCACCGGACGGACAGCCTAAGGACCAGTCTGGACAGAGGTGTTGGCTCCCTCCTTCTCGCTTGGAACACAGGCCTGGGAGTTTGAGTCTCACCCAACGCTGGGCACGAGGATCTACCACTACACATTTCAAATAAACATCAGACACTCCCAATCTTCAGACCAGTCTCTTTTTCATTTTAGTTTATGTATTTAACATGCTTTTTTAGCATTATTACTCTGTCTTTTTGTGTCGCTGGCTTTGCCATTGTTGTCGTCTTGTTGTTACAGGGCTCTCTTTCAAAGAGTTAAATAAATAAAGGACAAATACAAATGCAAACGGTATAAGGTCATTTCACTGACTTCTGATGAGCCTCTAGAAATCAGATGCTCTCTGCGTTTGAAAGGCTTACAGAGAGCCGGTGAAGGCACACTCACCTCTGGCCTGCTTATGTTGGGCACTAGCCAGGTGAAACTCTTTGTTTGCAATGCAGGCAGAGAGGAGCTTTGTAGTGACTTGCCTGCTGTTTTCTTTCACAGTGACGCAGTTGGGTAGTATGTGAACGTTTTGGGGCAAAAAAGGGCTTCGAAAAATCAACTGTCTCAATAAATTGTATGAGAACAGAAGTTGGATGTGCTTCTTGGAGGACATTTTGACCTGAATCTAGATGCACAACAAAATAATTAAAAGGGCTGGAAAATCTCAGAGCTGATATCACAGTCATGCAGTCATTTCATTTTACAGACTGAGGGGTTACCATAAAACACTTGAACCTCCCAAGCAATTACACACACATCTGCCAGTGACCACAAAAATAGTAAAGAAAAACTGTGCATCACTTCAGTCTGAAATGAGTAATGTGTCATAAAAAAGACCTCTGCTTTTCCAGAGTAGGCCATAGTCTGTGCCAGCTGCTTATGATTTTCTTCATACATTAGCATATTTCGGAAAAAGTTGTTTAAGCTGTATGACTGTATATATTATAAATACAGCGACAATACTTTGAGTATGTTTATATGTGCGTCTCTTACCCATCTTTCAAAACATAAACAAATAACACAAACACACAGACAGACACACAGACAGAGACAGACACACACTATTTTAATTTTGATTCAAAAGCACAGTTCAATTAAGACCCAGGTTGGGCTTCCATTCCTTTCCATTAAAGGCTCAAAGCCTTTTCTTATGATTGCCATTCAAAACCAGTAAGTGATGAGCATTAGTAAAAATAAATTATTAAGTTCATATACAACTACCAGCGCACTAATGGAATTTGTTTCTTTGTGGTCCCTTGATTTATATGTTGGCTTTTTAAAGTGAATGGAGAAAAAACAAGTCAACAGGCAACTTCTGAAAAGTCACATTCGAGGGAAGTAAGAGGTTGCGACCTGGGAAATTGATTTATCTTGTTGAAAACTAATTGCAGGCGCGCTCTGTGTGTGTGTGTGTGTGTGTGTGTGTGTGTGTGTGTGTGTGTGTGTGTGTGTGTGTGTGTGTGTGTGTGTGTGTGTGTGCTCTGTGATGGGGAGTTGGCTGGCTGCCAGCACTGGCCTCTGCTGCACACACTGGCTGCCTGCTACTCTTAACTTGTCTCCATCTGCCCTCCCCGCTGCAAAGCCTCCAGTCTGCTTTATTAACCCTCATCAATTCAGCACGGACCTGTCCAGAGTGGATACCCCCCCCCCCCCCCCCCCCATATCATCCTCTCTCCAAAAAATGATTGCTCCCTCCTGTCACTACGCCCCCAACACACACACACACACAGGCGCACACACGCACAGACACGCACGCACGCACAGACACGCTGGTCTCTCCTGTCTTTTGCTTCTTCTTTCCCTCTCTCTTCCCATGTATCTCTCTCCCTCTCTCTCTCCCTCTCTTCCCATCTCTCTCTCTCTCTGCAGTCCTAAGACAGTCCTGCTCTTTAACCAATGGGCTGTGCCTGGCTCAGGAAGTCCTGGGCCCTTTGCCATATTCAGAGTCGACCCACACGTCCGCCTGCCGCCCACTAGGAAGCGGAAATTAGAACCATTCCATCCTGTCACTGTGCTGCCACAAAGCAAGCTCGCACACACACGCACACACACACACACACGGAACCAAAGAGGGATGGTCTAAGCCATACTATTCATATTGGGCTGACAGGAGGATGACTTAAGCAGAATGCTCTGTGGATTCAATGATGTGTTCTATTAGCCTAAAAACACGGGGACAGAATGAATGAAGGAGCCATTAGGACTGCATGCACACAAGCATGCACCGCGACAACCACATCCAAAAATGCATTCACATGCACACATACACACAAACACACACAAAAGGATTCAGACACAAACTCACACACAGACACACACACACACACACACGCACACACACACACACACACACACACACACGCACACACACACACACACACACACAAGCCTAGAGCATGGAGACTGCAGAGGTGTTGGGGAGGGAGTGGCTGGGGCCGTTAGCGCTGATCCCGCCCCTGCCTGCTTCCGAGCGCTCGTTAAGGTCCTGCTTCCTCTTCCTGGCCCCTCCCCGGAGGCCCAGCCGGGACGGGACAGGCCCGCGGATGGAATAGCGCTCACGGGGGCGAGTGGAATGGAGGGGGCGCGCTGCCAAATAAACTTTCCTCCAGACACACACTCCCTCCCTCCCTCCCTTTCTCTCTCTATCTCCCTCTCTCTCACTCACTCTTTCCCTACTGCTCTCCACCTCCCCCACTCCTCTCTCTGTTTTCCTCCTGCTCTCTCTACCTCCCTCTTTCCCTCTCTCTCTCGCTCCCTCAGTCAGACCCTAACACACACACACACAGAGAGAGAGAGAGAGAGAGAGAGAGAGAGAGAGAGAGAGAGAGAGAGAGAGAGAGAGAGAGAGAGAGAGAGAGAGAGAGCTCTGCTGCAGCACTGTTGTGCTCCGTGGCTGCCGTTTTGCCACAGTGTGTTTTTTTACTGTCTGAGGGCGCTTTATTAAAGCACGTCTGCTCCAGCTCAGCTCAACCCAGCCCAGCCCAGCCCAGCTCCCTCTTCTCCCCCGCCGTGTGTGTGGTGTGGTGTGGTGCGGTGTGGTGTGGTGTGTGTGTGTGTGTGTGTGTGTGTGTGCACTGGCCCACTCCCAGTCCAGACAGGGAGAGGTCTGAAGGCATGCACACGCACATGCACACTCCAGAGACAACAAGTACACATACACACACACACACGCACGCACAGAGAGCACACACAGACACTCAAGGATACACATGCACAGGCCTACAGAGGACCAAGACAGGGCGAGGTCTGAAATCACACACACACATAGTAAAACAGAACCAGAGATAGAAACTTTCACACATACAGCCAGCCCACAGGGGTCACCTGTACCCAGACTCAGTCAACCCCACACACACACACACACACACACACACACACACACACACACACACACACACACACACACACACACACACACACACACACACACACACACACACACACACACACACACACACACACACACACACAGAGAGAGAGAGAGAATAATGTGGCAAAGACATGAAATAGCAGCTTACTTTTTCAGAGGGTCAATGACAGTCTTCTGGATCTGGTTCACCTGCAGAGGGAGGAAAGTATGACCAGAGTCAGTTAACAGCCCTAAGCCAACGTCCATTCATCCAGCTCAGAAATGACTTTGTCCACACACAGGCAGGTTTTTTTTTGTTTTTAAATGGTGTAGAATTCTGGGGTATTCTTACTGTATTCTGATGTGTTCATATGTTACTTGTGTGTAGTATACAACGGGGAGAGGTCCATACTGTTGTACATAACATAACTGTGCCTTAGGCCTGTGCACCAGCAGGAAGGTCAGACAGGCCGATGTTTGGGAACATCCGAGGAACATCAGACATAACATGGGCCATTCAGGCTGGTATCCATCCGGCCAGAGCCGGGTTTTGTACACTGGTTGGCGCCTGCCACGTTGGCATGATTGTCGTTTGTATGTTTTAGTATAACAGGCTTTGTCTTGTCTGACTCTGAGACGGATCGAGGAAGCGACCAAGGAGCATCTTCTGTCGGAAGGCTCAGCCGCCGCTTCTAACAACAACCACAACTGTTAGACTCTGCACAGTTTTACTGTTCGAGACTGTGTTCTGTTATTACAGTGCATGAAAATGCACTGTACTGTTCTTCCTAGGCAACTTCTTCTTATTATTATTCCGCTTACCACTTTTTCTATATGCAATTTCTCTTGAACAGTTTAACTTAGAAACTTCATTTAAACTTTGTAACGTAGGTCTTCAAACAGATCGGGTTGCTATGTCTTTTCAACTTTGAAACTTTTATACTTTTTAAACTATTAAAGAAAAACTTTTTAAAAATCCCCATAGACTTAACATTGCCGATTATGACATCATAATACGGCCATTAAGCAATTAGAATCCTATGGCAGGTGTTCAGGCCACCTGCAGCCTCAGGCTTTAAGCATACAATCTGGGTCAATTAAGACTACACATCCTATTCAACTGTTTCCTCTGCCCAAAACTGTTTTAAAATAAAAGTCCTCACTATAATAATCCACTGTTAAACAATGTAACCCATTAAACTACTGAACTTTTTGCATTCAACTTTTAAACGGTCTACTTTTAAACTTTGATAGCAATTAATTTATGGTTAAAATGGATAATAATTTAACTTCAAGACTACTTTTAGTTAGCCATGTAACCCTTCATGGTTTTAAACAAAGACCCCATCCCCTCCCCCAATGGAATGCTAATGTGCTGGTTTAAGGCCTATCACTTACACAAGACAAAGGATGCTACCTTGATATAATGTATCCATGTATCATGAAATGTAAATGTATTCATGTCTGGTATCATTTTGTTAGTCTCATTACAAGGATTGTAATGATGTGATTGTGAGAATGTTTGGAACATTCTATAAGTGATATTTCTGATATATAAGATATCTCTCCTCATGCTATTCTGATAAGAATTCATAGGTGTGAAGTGGGTGTGAGTAGGTGTGTCTGATGCCAACTGGAGAACCAATAGTGGGATTGTTCTTGGCGCCATTTTTGTTCTTTGTTTAAAGCATTTAAAAGTAACTAAACTGCAATGTTTGTCAGATCAGATTTTCTAGACTTGGACTAAGGATGTAGCGGAAGAGAGGATAAGTTGGCTACAGGCCAACCTAGGCCTCAGGCCTGGGCTAGGCCTACATAGACCATAGACCTTTTTTGTACTCTCTCTCAGCTTGTAACATAATAAACCTGATTCCTGAGTTTTTCCTGAAGTTCGCCAGTCTAAGATCAATATTAAGTAATTATTCACCACAATTACTTTCAACTTTCATTAAACTATCTATCTATTAAACTAGCTGTCTATCAACAACTTTTAAACTATCTACATTCAACTTTTAAACTTTTAAACTATATACATTCAGTAGCTGTCTATCAACAACTTTTAACTTTTCATCAACTATGACTCCTACTCACTGTAGCTAGTTAGCAAAGTTAGCATGTTAGCATTGTTAACATTTTTAACAAAACTGCTAAAAATGATTAGCTAGGTTAGCTAAGTAACATGGTTAACATAGTTAGCATGCTAGCATTGCTAGCATAGTTAGCATGTTTAGCAAAACTGCTAGAAAATGTTAGTTAAGTTAGCTAAGTAACATGGTTAGCATGAACATGTCAATCAAATAGATGGCGATGTTGGCCAATCAGAGAGAAGTAGGAAACGTCACTTCACAATACAATAACTCTTCCCTGTCCACACACAAAAACTGAAACCAGAGTTTTCGAAAATCTCCACTTTGGCCAGAATCTTTTGAATAACTGTTTTCAGTGACCGAAAACTGAGTTTTCATGTCGAGGAAATGGCAAAACCTTGTGTGGACAGGGCCTTAATGACAGGGGGCAAAGTCACAGTATGAGGTCAAACACATAAACACACACACACACCAGCTAAAAATTCCAACTCTGGACCACCAAACAACTCAAGTCAACTGGCATTTATGCTTAAGGCCTTTTACAGAGAAACAAAAAAAGAATCCCGGCTCATATCAATTTCTCTATTTGCAGATACAGTCAACACAATCAACAATTGTCTGTTTGTGTTGTTTTTTCCCCTCCTTCCCTCCCTCCCTTTCTCTCCCCTCTCTCCCTTGAACACTCCGAGATCATCCTTGCACAACTGGAGGGGCGGAAGGAGGGGGGGGGGTGGGGTGGGGGGTAGCTATTGTGGAGAAGAAAACTTTTGTGACGTTGACTCCTTTATTGTACACAAGCCCCGAGGAGAAAGCCGTGAATATTCATCGAGCGCGCGCGATACAAAAGGACGCCGGCGTCTGGGGACGGACATGAAAGCTGAGGCCCCACTCGGGCGCTCAGATCCTGCGGAGGGTGGGCCGCCTTACAAGATGAAAGATCTTTGCAAACAAACATTTTAACAATAACAGTTTATACTCCACATACACTCCTCCACTACCTCTCGCCGGAGCTGACAGGGAAAGATGGAGGGAGGGAGGGAGGGAGAGAGAGGGGGGGGCTGCTGTGTTAAATGGGAGTAAACGAGTAAAACCAACAATCTCTTCTTTGGCCTCGCACCAAAGTCTCACAGACAGACAGAAGTTTGGAGCCTTGCGCAAGATAAAAGTGCACCCCCACCACCATCCGCTCTGCGTGTCATTTCCATTGCTGATGCCAGGGCGACTGTGGGTTGTGTGTGTGAGAACCTCTGACTACCCTGCTAAACTAACCTGGCAAACAGACACGAGACGCAGGCTGCGTTTATCTACGCGTAGCCAAAGAGCGAGCAGCCAAGACGCAAACTGACAGCTTCATCTGAAGACGCTAATGAAGCAGAGCTAATCACCTGCTCACTCATTATTTCTGAAGTAGTCAGTCAAGAGCAGGGAGATGATGCCACACACAAGGCCTTTCCACACTAAGACCTATAACTACAAAGAAAGAAAACTGTAACAATATGTACTATAGCAATATTGATATGGACTATAACTATGTCAATATGAATTATAACTATATAACAATATGAACTGTAACTATAATGATATGAACTGTAACTGTAGCGATATGAACTTTAACTATATCGATATGAAGTATACCTATAATGATATAAACTATAACTAGAACACACTGATTCTTGAGATAAGGGACCAAACATGTCCCCCGTTTTGCGCAAAAAAATAAGAAATTAATAATTGAAAAATACTTTAAAGGTTTAGTGTAAAGGACCCATGTATACTGTAAACATCAATTGCATATATTTTTATGAAATTCCAAAATTAGTAATAAGAAATTACAACCAAAAGGGGGTGTGTCTCGGTGAAATGTCGCCAGATAGCTGGGATATTTACACTTCCTAACTCAGGCGGGGGATTTACGATACAAAAGGATAGCCCCATTACTTCCGTCAAAAGCACGCGAGATCTGTGTTGTTTCAAGATGGAGCTGACCGGCAAACGACTCAAGGTATTGTTTGTATACAGTCCCTTCTAATAAACTATCTGTACATTTACAAAGTTGTCAATGCCTCGTTATATATGTTAGGACCCTCGTTATACTACCAATGAAGTGTCGGGCTACTTTGAGCCTCATAAGTGGTCTAAAATTAGCAATCTTTTTACCATGAAAAATGCCCTATCGATACCAGTGTTAGCATTTTGGAAGCATTGGCTAAAAAAAGGCTAGTTTAGAATGCATCGGATTAGTGTTTTTTTGCTTCCCAATGAACGTTCAAACTTGTTATCATGCTCAGCATATCCAAAATCCATTTTACACCGGATTTCCCCTATAAAATGTATGCAAATTATTGATACATAAAATTTCAGATAAGTTGCAATACAATAAAATATTGACTTCATGTTCAGTTCTTCAAAACTGTGGAAGTTTTGTGGGGATAACTATTATTTTTAGCCTATTCACCTGTAAGATATCTCTCCATATACAGTACATACAATGGTCATAAACTGGCTGATAAAAACTGGCCCAAATGCAATGCTATTACATATTTTGTAATTCTAGGGTGGTACTGTATACCTCGTCAGAAATCTCTACGAGTCTTATTCTCCTTGAATGGTACTGATTGACCAAAATTAGATTAGGGGGTCTGGCTAAAGGGCTATTTGGCCCTACAGTGATAGCGGTGGGCAGTTAGCTTACAGTTGACTCCATTGTTGCAAAGTCTGCTTCCAGGCTCAACCGTTGTCCATAACAAGTTAGGGTTAGGGTTAGGTTTTAGGATTAGGGGTTAGGGTTCATGTGTTCATGACAGTGTCATGTCACTCATGTCGATAAAGTAAAGTAAAGTGTTACCAATATAACAATATGAACTATAACTCTAATGATATGAACTATAACTCTAACAATATGAACTATAACTCTAATGATATCAATGTGCACATCCAGAATGTTTTTCAAGTTCATCAATGTGATTTCTAAAATTCTTATTGGCTGTTGGATTTCTATCGCTATTAAAAATGCCCTAAAAGTGAACCCCAACGATATCATTCTTCATGATGCTGCTATAGTATGTGATGTGAATGTTGTCATTCTAATAAACAATAGCGATACTTAAAGAGGAAATCCGATGTAAATTGACCCATAGCCCTCTGAAAGCTCACTACATGCAGCCCATAGGAAAAAGAATGAGAAAATATATAGACAAAGATATGGACAGGCAGCTGAAGCTGCCCTAATGGGGCATCTCTCCTTAGTTTCAGTTTCAGTTTGAGATGCCCCATTGGAGGTGCTTTAAGCTGCCTGTCCATAATTTGCCCTATGTTGTCCCAAATTGTCTCGTTCTTTTTTCCTATTGGCTACATGTGGTGAGCTTGAACAACAGGGCTATGGGTCAATTTACACGACAATTGTTTTTACTGTTAAATAAAATACGATACAATCCAATGGAAAAGTTCTGTGTGGTTGCGTTCAAGACAACTGGAAGCCTACAGAACGCCACGTGCCACCTTTAAGCTCAGGCCTAATGCCTGTGGGGTAAAAGGGCAGTAGTGACGAGTGACTGCAGAAGGAAACCCGTTCCCTTGTCTGTCTGACTCGTACAGAACACACAGAAAAGAAAAAGGGAAAATTAATGGCGTTTGAACAAAAGAGACACTAATCAGGGATGAGAATAAACAGCAACACCTAGTATGTGTATGCGTCAGTGTGTGTGTGTCTGTGTGTGTGTGTGTGTGTGTGTGTGTGTGTGTGTATATGCATCAGTGTGTGTCTATACGAGAGAGGCAACAGAATGTAAGAACATTGTATGAGTGGATTTACTTGAGTGGGTGAGTGAGTGCAAGAGAGAGAGAAACAGCTGGTAAAAAAGTGAAAGCTTTTAAACAACAATTGTGTGTCGGAGTTAGAGCTAGAGAGGCTTTAAGAGAGACAGAGCATGAGGGACAGAGCTAAAGCGCATATGAGAGACAACTACAGTGAGAGGGTATGCGTGAGAGAGAGATGGAGATAAGGAGAAGAGAGAAAGAGAGAGAGAGTGCGTGAGAGAGAGATAAGGAAAATGTGAGTGAGAGTGTGTGTGTGCGTGTGTATGTGTGTGTGTGCGAGAGAGAGAGGGAGAGAGAATGTGAGTGAGTGTGAAAGAGAGAGAGAGATAGAAGTGAGCTACGGAGCGGTGGAGTTGCGGAGCTGCCTCCTCTGGAGCTCTGCTCTGCCTGAGGCCCGTGCTCCTGCAGCAGTCTGAGTGAGTCACGGGGCAGAGGGCACCCCGACACACACAGCGCCCAAAAATACACACAGACCCCGCGCCGCACTGGCTCACAAATCAATACCTGCCCCTCCCCTCCGCACTTCTATCTATCTATCCATCTATCCATCCCTCCCTGCCTTGCACTTGCTTTCGCTCACCATCCTGCCTCTGCTTCCATCCATCGAAGGCCCTGCAGCCTAGTCGCAAACAGAGAGAGAGGGGAGAGGGGAGAGAGAGAGAGAGAGAGATCACAGTAAATGAAGGGCTAGAACACTGCTTTTCTTAACATCTGCATGTTTCTCTTTCTCTCATTCTCTTATCTCTATCTCTGTTTTTCATTCAGACCCCCCGGCCATGCATCTCGTTCCCAACATCAGCTTCTGATTGGCTTGTGCGTGGCTGTGGCACCGGTGGATTGGAGGAAGAGCTGCAGGTTTTTGTGCTACGGTGAACTGCACTGGGCTCCATGCGATTCACAAGCCTTTCATTAACGGCTAAAGCATCCTGGGGCGGTATTCAGGGCTCGGTGCAAAAAGAAGAAAGAGTGAGAAAAGAGAGAGAGAGAGAGAGAGAGAGAGAGAGAGAGAGAGAGAGAGAGAGAGAGAGAGAGAGAGAGAGAGAGAGAGAGAATGGAGCATCTACAATCAGCTGTGCACTGTTTTCATTTTGCCCGTGGCTGCTTGCTCCTCTGCCAAAAGCTGACAGTCTGGGATACCAAAGCCCGCGTTCAGCCAAGGAAAAGGCTGGCTAAAGCAAAATAGAGATGTTCTGCGTTGCCTGGTTTTGGTGGACTTGGCAGGAACATCGTGGGAATGGGTTTCTCAGTAGCATGAAGAAGTACTAAGATGCAACTTGGATAATCCTGAGGCGTAGACAAGGATCAGCTGTCCAGAAGAATGTTTATCTCTCAGTCACAACAAATGATAGTTTACACCTGTTGTTAGTTAGGAGGAGGTTAACAATAGAATCTCTTGAACAAAACACTGGATAGGGATTGCTATGAAAGAAGAAAATACAAGCAAAACTACATACAGTACTATAATAGTTTTGCCTGTACATAATGTACTACATACATAATATATAAATAAATGGACTTAAAGTAGTATGTATACATGATGGACTTTTTGAAGAGAAACTTCTCATAACAAGCATAGTGTTCAGTATGTGCTTGCCTCTTTATTCTGCTCCTTGTCCATAAGAATTGCCCCAGTGAACTTGAGCGGATTTATATGCTGACCGATTTCACACAAATGCTTGTGCGATTCGCCTCCGTACCTGTTTAACATCCAGGAAACCAAGGTATTTATCGAATCAGACATTTCCAATAAAAAAGGGCTAAGCGGATCGTCGACTCCCACACACTCCCCCTCCCGTTTTACACCTTTCACTGCTGACCCCCGGCAGATGCCGGCGATGGAAATCTTAAATGAAATCACCATCTCGTCGAGAGCCTTTCTACAGGGCTGACCTTCCTCTTGACTCTCAACTTGTTTGCATCGACAGCAAAAGGTCTGCGCAGAGTCCGGCAAACAACAGCTGGCTCTGACTATAGGGATAACCTCTATCTCTATCTATCTTTTGGGTGGTGAGGGTTCTGGGGGAGGGGCGGGGCGGGGGATGGCGATTGGGGTTGTGGAAGATAAAGGCAAGCAGCAGAGGAAAGAGTAGCGAGCTCTCAAGAGAGGGGAGTTTGCTGGAAAACCGCTGTAGGGCTCTGACCCACACTAAGCTAATGCAGAGTGGAGAGGAGAGGCGAGAAGCAGAGGAGAGGCAGGAGAGGAGGGCAGGAGAGGAGAGGCAGGAGAGGAGAGGGCAGGAGAGGAGAGGGGAAAGATGAGATGGTATAGAAGGACACGGCTTCATCTGGCCTCTTTATCTTTCGCGCGCAGCGTTCTGGAGCTAAGTAGATGACATGAGATGCAATGCGAGCCAGCCAGCGTTCCGGCTCAGCTGCTGGGACCAGATTTTCAGTGAGGGAGCCGCAGGAACCGTTGCAGAACAGTCAACAGGGGGGGGGGGAGGCAAAAAAAGCCAAAAAGCCTGTTGTGAAAAATGTTACTCATGCTCAATCTGCCAAAGGAAAGCACGTGTTGCCTTTTCAGGAGAAAGCTAAAAAAATTGCACAACCGTTTCCAATGAACGACCCGGAAGCCCGCACACACACAGTGTCTCCGTTTTCAAGCTGTCTGAAAAAGGTCACTGAGTGATGGCGGTGGCGAGAGAGGGAGCGAGCTCTGCCACTGTCGCCCATCTGAGGCCGAGCAGAACCGCCACTCGGCTAAAGCAGGGGTTACAGCAGGGGGAAACACTCCCACTCAGTGGACGACTGGTGCCAAGGGCAGTGTGTCTGTGTGTCTGTGTCTGTGTCTGTGTGTGAGGGGGGGGGGGGACAGACAGAGAGCAAGAAAGAAAGCAAGGAATAAACAAAAAAGAAAAGGAGAGGAAGATGAGACCCAAAATCTCCAGTGTGCAGACGTTGAGTGGTCTCCACTGACTGGGGATAAGCACGGAGGGAGTTGGATTGCCCTCCGTTCTCAAGTACTCCTCGGCATTCACTCCTGATCGGCACGGTTCCCAGTGCGCCCTTTTCTTTTCATTTCTTTTCTCTTTTTTTTTTGGTTGTCGTTTTATTCATTTTTTCTTTTAAATAAAACACTGCACCGCGTCTCTAGCAAGCGCCATGCCCCGAAGACACACTCTGCACTCAATGCTAATATGATTCCCTCTGCAATTACCTTCAGCGGTGATTTTAATCAAACACTGTGAGTAAACACCACAAAATAATATTATGGAGAGAAAATGAAGACCAAAAGGAAAAAGAGTGAGAGAGGGAGAAGGAGAAGAAGAAGAAGAAAAGAAAAAAGAGTCCATGACAGAAAGACTGAAAGCTTGAGAGGATTAAGTAAAGACTGGGAGGAAGGAACACCCCGATCCCATTATACAAGGGCTGTGACAGTGAAGAGAGATGCCGCCATTCTATAGAAATGTGTTATTTTAAACAGCACGACTAAGTCACACACACACACACACACACACACACACACACACACACACACACACACACACACACACAGACAGACGACACACACAACTCATCTCCAGGCACGCACGCATGCACGCGCACGCACACGCACACGCACACGCACACGCACACACACACACACAAACTCATCTCCAGCAAGAGATGAGCAGCCAATGGACCAGTGGCGTGGAAGTGTGGCATCTCAAACGGGAGCAAGGGAGACGAGATGGTCCACAAATGTGTGAGGAGAGGAAGGGCTTTTCTGGTCCACAAATGAGGCGGCGATAATCATAACATGGGAAGAGGTGTGTCGTAGTCACTGTACGTTTGAGAAAAATCCTACAAACTGAAGATGTGAACGAACTAAAATTTCAGTCTACTACACCATATACTAACAGGCTCTTCACCATACAAAAACAGGCTCTACACAGCTCCAACTGAATGGTAGTCTTATTCTTTGCCTTAGAAGCTCTCTACTGTGAACGCCCCCATTCGTGCATTTCATTTCTCAAAGTTGGCCCCTTTGCCTGTGCTGAATCACCATGGATTGCACCACGATAAAAGCTCACACATGGCTTGGGAATGGAGTTGGCCGATGGGCCAGTTAGGTTCTGGACTGCTCACCTTCTCCTGGTTGAAGGCGTCCATTCGCTTCATGGCCGTGTCCAGAGCCGCCATGAAGTCCAGGAAGGACTGGTCCTGCTCACAGAGGGGGTTGCTCAGCAAGTCTCCCGAAATCTTCACCGCCGCCTTGGACATAGCTGAAAGACAAATAAAAGAATTAAATTAAAAAAGGCGCACACACACACACACACACAGACACACACACACACCACCCACACCCACACCCACACACACACACAAAAGAGTGTGGACAAGATGAGATTAAATAGCAGAGCAGACCTGAAAAAGCAGCAGTTTGGTGGTAGTGTACTGAACTGGCGCTGCACAGAATACAGCAGATCATCTACAACCTGTGCCAAGCTGGCCCACAGATGCGAACCAAACCAAAGTACAGGCCCGACACAGGAGAACAGCAGACAACACCACAGGGGGAGCTCAAGGGAGGGGAGGGCGAGAGAGAGCGAGAGAGCGCAGAGGAGAGGAGAGGAGAGGAGGAAGGGATGGAAGGAGAGAGGGAGAGAGGGAAGGAGTGATGGAAGGGGGGGGGGGGGGGTAAGTGTGAGAGAGTACAGCCGCGCTGCATCTGTTGAACGGATGGGGGCTGCGATGGAGATGAATATTCACCACAAAAAAAGAAAAAAAAAGAAGAAAAAAAAAGAGCGGCTGTGAATCTGTACAAATGTTTCTACAGTGCCAGCAGTGCCAGCAGTGCCAGCAGTGCCAGCGCCAATTACTGTTAATCGGCAGGGCTGCCATCACAGCTTAGGCTCAGGGCGCTCATCAGATGACTGCGATGCGATCAACCTAAATGAGCCTCACTGGGGACAGCTGTGCAAACGGGGATGTGTGCGAGAAGAGAGGGAGGGGGGTACAGGGGGGTACAGGGGGGGGGCACACTTCCTCTCTTACCTAAAACAGGGTCGAGACTCAATTTTGCTATGCTAATGTGACTCTTGCCACCGGAGTCAATCGGCAAAGTTTGTGTTTCTGACACTTTGAGTGTAATTCAAAAGAAAAGAACAATCTGAATAAGCTATCTGAGTGTAAGACTTTGAAAGCAAGTGATGAGGAGAGCATTGAAAATGTAAGCTCTTCAAACACGGTTTTAAATTACATCTTTTTTCAATTCACTAACAATAATACCATACCATAAATCTCAACAATAGCATCAGTGGTAGTCAGCTCACTAGAGAAGAGCAAAATTTTAAGAGAATTTTAAAAGAAGAGAAAGATGATAGCATGTCAGTATCTGGAGCAGAACCTATTCTAAACTCAAATCTTACACTCTTGGTGTAAGACATCACCAAGTAATCAATCTTTTTAATTAAAGCAACAGCAAAATAATAGCCTTAATGGAAAAGAATAGCCTGATCAACTGATTCAAGGTGCTGCTTTGCGATGAACAGGGAGCACAGAACTGGCTTGTGCACTGAAATTCACTGATAAGGCCTGACAATGTTCCCTATACCAGACTAATGCTTATAGTATGCAAAATCCCAGCGCGTTAGCACCCTGAAGAACTGTGTACAGCTTGTTGCGTTGGCATGTTGTGCTGGGAAACTGTGTTCAGTGGCAGTTGGTAGAAGGACCTGCTCAACAGATGGTGTCCAGTAATTATGATGATGGAGATGACAGCTCTGTTTCTTAAATAGGGTATCCCATATTGTGGAGCACGTAGCAAAGGAAATGAAAGAGGAATTCTACCACCACCACCACCATCGCCCCTCCACCCCCAACACACACACACGCACACACACCTCCCCGCTCCCAGAAACACATGGAGCACAAAAGCCTTTGACAAGGGCCTGCCCTTCTTCAGCAGACACTGACTACTGGGTAGGCCACATTAATAAATGCTGGCTTCTGTCCTCTACATTGATGATATAAGTGTGTTATGCACAGCAGCTTAAACACACACACGCACGCACATGTGCACGCGTAACGCACGCACACACGACCGACGCACGCACGCACGCACGCACGCGCACTCCCTGTTGAATTCTAATATCATCTAGGTCACATTAAATCACTATCGATAAGAAAACACCCGATCTGTCAAAACACTGACAAAGAAATGTAATCAAATCACAAACACTTTAAGAACAATACGGTTTCATTTCCTTACAACGTAACCCGTCCAAAGCATTCTCTCTCATAAACATCCTTTCCGTTCTCCAAAAACTCTCAAAGAGGCACATACCTACATCCGCCTCGGTACTCTTCTTCATGTCCTTGTGAAGCTTTTTCGTCTGATCCTCCAGCCTGTGTGCGTACAAAGCAGGGTGTAATAAATGGGTCAAGAAGTATTCCTTTAATGTTCTGATCTGGTCCTCATCTGGGTCCACTCGGTCTGCGGCTGCCCACAGCCTTCAGAACAGATGACAGAACCACCTGGCCTTCTATCTCCAGTCTCTTCACAAGCACACCAGCAAAGCAAATTTAATCATGATGACACTGTCCGTAAAACTACACTGCGTTCCAAATTATTATGCAAATTACACTTTTCTCAGATTTTCCTAAATAGTTGATTCAAATGACAGTCAGTATAATTTCAGTCATCAGCCGTTAGAGTATAATTCAAAAGTTATTTAAATCAAAAACATCTTAACAGGCCAAGTTACATGTTAACATAGGACCCCTTCATTGACATCACCTTCACAATTCTTGCATCCATTGAACTTGTGAGTTTTTGGTGAGTTTCTGCTTTAATGTCTTTGCAGAAGATAGATAGATAGATAGAAAGATAGATAGATAGATAGATACCCAGGGGAAATTCAAGAAATTCAAGAATAGCCTCCCAGAGCTGCCAGAATGTCAGAATAGCCTCTCAGAGCTGCTGCTTGGATGTAAACGGCCTCCCACCCTCATGGATATTTTGCTTGATGATGCTCCAAAGGTTCTCAATAGGGTTGAGGTCAGGGGAAGATGGGGGCCACACCATGAGTTTCTCTCCTTTTATGCCCATAGCAGCCAATGACCCAGAGGTATTCTTTGCAGCATGAGATGGTGCATCGTCATGCATAAAGATGATTTTGCTATGGAAGGCACGGTTCTTCTTTTTGTACCACGGGAGAAAGTGGTCAGTCAGAAACTCTACATACTTTGCCGAGGTCATTTTCACACTGTCAGGGACCCTAAAGGAGCCTACTGTACCAGCTCTCTCCCCATGATTCTGGCCCAGAACATGACTCCGCCACCTCCTTGCTGACGTCTCAGCCTTGTTGGGACATGGTGGCCATTCACCAACCATCCATTAATCCATCCATATGGACCATCCAGGGTTGCACATCACTCATCCGTAAACAAAACTGTTTGAAAATTAGTCTTCATGTATTCCTGAGCCCACTGCAACCGTTTCTGCTTGTGAGTATTGTTTATGGGTGGTCGAATAGGTTTATGCACACTTGCAAACTTCTTGAGGATCCTACACCTTGAGGTTCGCTGGACTCCAGAGGCACCAGTGGCTTCAAATACCTGTTTGCTGCTTTGCAATGGCATTTTCAGCAGCTGCTCTCTTAATCCTATGAATTTGTCTGGCAGAACCCTTCTTTATAATGCCTTTGTCTGCACAAACCCGCCTATGCTCTGAATCAGCGACAAATTTCTTCACAACATGATGATCACGCAAGTTTTCGGGAAATATCCAATGTTTTCATACCTTGTCCAAGGTAGTGCACAATTTCACGCTTTTCAGCAGCAGAGAGATCCTTTTTCTTTCCCATATTGCTTGAAACCTGTGGCATCCTTCTTAAGTAGTTTTCCTTTGATTAGGCTCACCTGGCAAACTAATTATCACAGGTGTCTGATATTGATTTCAATGATCCAAAGAGCCCTGAGACACAATACCATCCATGAGTTTAATAGAAAAACAAAAATAAATGTTTATGACACTTAAATCCAATTTGCATAATAATTTGGAACACGGTGTAGCTGCCTGTCAAACAGGATCCATGACACTATGAGAGAGTGTGACCGCAAATTATCTTGGCATCAACTCATACCAACTCGTGCATCTAACAATTCAAGAGATGAATAAAGCCATGACACATTGGGTACATTGTAAACTTCAACAGTGAAGTGTCAGACAAAATATTAATTCATTTTTTTATTAATTTACTTATTGATTTATCTTTAAAGGGAATACCCGCTACTGTTTTAAATACTAGCTAGGTGATGTGTAGATACTCTCACAAAGAGAATAATGATAATAAAAATACATCTGAATCAATTCACAGGGTCTTTCTCCATCTCGCCTGCTCTCACTCACACCGTGGGTGTTAACACTGGCAATTACTTGACAATTGAGGCTGGAGTGTGTAGGGGGGCTGTTCATTATATCAATTAGGGAGAGAATGAGGCGCTGTTCAGGGGTTCCCCAGAGACTGCTGTCACTGTAGATCTGAGGGATATCATTAGGAAGCAGAAGGGGATTTGGGGGGGGGGCAAAGGCAAAAAAAAAAAACACCTTTCCTTTTTAAGAGTGCAGTGTGTGTGTTAGTGATATGTGTGTGTGTGTGTGTGTGTGTGTGTGTGTGTGTGTGTGTGTGTGTGTGTGTGTGTGTGTGTGTGTGTGTGTGTGTGTGTGTGTGTGTGTGTGTGTGTGTGTGTGTGTGTGTGTGTGCAATTGTGTGTTTGTGACTGTGTGTATGACTGTGTGTGCGTGCTAGTATGGAAAAGAGTGTGTGTGTGTGTGTGTGTGTGTGTGTGTGTAATTGTGTGTTTGTGACTGTGTGTATGACTGTGTGTGCGTGCTAGTATGGAAAAGTGTGTGTGTGTGTGTGTGTGTGTGTGTGTGTGTGTGTGTGAGCGTGTGTAAGAGATGGGATATGTGAGGCGCTAGGAGGGGTCTTAGTCCTACGTGTTCGGTCATCTGGCCGCCGGGTGTGGGGAGGCCCCAGTCTGTGCAGGTGCTAATGGAGGAACAGGGAGCCAGATGCTCCTTTCTCCTGAGTAGCCCAGTCCCCCACCCCACCCCACCTCACCTCACCTCACCTCACCTCACGTCCACATGTGGGGCGCACATGGGAAAAGACGGGGGAGGGGGAGGAGGGGTTATGGCCCGTCGCGGTAGTGGTGTCGTTCTCACCATCAGGTTTAAACCAGTAGTGAGTGGGAGAAGACTGCACAAGGAACACAATTACGAGTGTCGAATGTCACGGCGACAAGAATGGTTACAGTTAAGCAGATAATAAGAGCGGAGCGTCTCATTGACACAAATGGATATATATTAGAAAAAGGCTTTGTCAACCTGTCCAGAGTCAAGCAGACAGGTTTTTCTTTTTTCTTTTAAATGCATGACGGGCAAAGAGGTAGATCATTCGATATCGTAGGTGCGTTCAACTGAGGTGTTTGAACACGCCCGGGCAGTATAATGTACGCACGTATGTGCCCAGTCACTGAAACCGCCCTCTCCCCCAAAATCCCAGTGGCTATTGCTCAAGCGGCAGGTCTCGCTCTCCTTATCGCTCCTTTCCCTCTTCCTCTGTCTGTCAGCGAGACGCGGGCCTCCCTCTCTGACATTACCACACTGCGCCCCCTCACTCAGCCTCTGCACCCCCTGGGCTAACACAGCAGGGAAGGCCTTTCTTCTGCAGTCGGCCTCCAAAGGGTCGCCAGCAAATTACTTTAAACGATCCTCTTTTGTTTCGGCGGGCGCACACACACACACACACACACACTGCATTTGTGTGTGTATGTGTGCAGACACAAATGCAAACACGTACAGAGTTTATGTTTGGGGGACAGGGTTGAATAGCGACGTAAAGAGGTCAGGGTTTCATTCAAAGCAGCCTTTTTTTCTTCTTTTTCGAGCAGTTGTGCGGAAACGTGTTTGATGTAATCGTAAGGAGGTAGACAGTTTCAGCCAGAGAGAAAATATATATACAAGACAGACCTGTTAAAAATGGATGTTCTTGTTTTGCTCTGTTTTCTTTGCTTTGTTGGAACAGAGGCCTTTTCCAAAGTTTTGAATTTGTCTCGAGCTCTCATTTTTTGAGTGTCAGAATTTTACACAGAAACTAATGACGCGTAAACCAAAAGCAGGCAATAACCAGGGAAATTCAAAATAGTGACGGACATGTCAACTTACTTTTGGAGCTTGTCATATTCTCTCTCAAAGTCTCTTTCAACCTGCCAAAAAAACACAAACAAACACACACACACACACACACACACACACACACACAGAAATGAGAACATTTGATGAAGGGGGGGGGGGGGAGAGACAGAAGGTGCTGTCTTAAAAGAGTGTGTGGGCAAAAAAATGCCCCAGTTTTGCACACGTTGCTGCCATGGAGCTTTTCTCTACCAGCTCAAACAGGGTCCATGTGAATGTTAGGACCAGCACTGAGAATAACTATTATCACGTCTGCTTTCATTTAACCATGCTTAAATACATAGGACATATGACATATGACACAACCATTTTAGCGACACTGCTGTACAATGTATTTGCTCATCGCTTCCTGAATGTGCCGTTTTGCGGATAACCTCAATTTGCAGCCTGCTGTGCTGTTTATGCAATGAACAACCCACTTGGGCTTTTCTCATTGGAGACAAATGTTCCGTAGCACTTTTCAAACACAAACACACACTGATTTCCGTCAGACTCCTTTAATTAGCTGGCTATTGCTTTGGCTTAGATCTGTCGCCTTGTTGCTCTCTGTTTGTCTGTCTGTCTGTAGCGACTGCAAAGGACCACACTGCCTCCTTGGCAGAGCAGTGGGAGTTCCTTTCCTGAGGTTCTGCGGGCACAGGGATAAACAAACAAACACGCACCAGGCACCACACACACACACACAGGCATGGGCTCGCGTTCGCACACACACACACACACACACACACACACACACACACACACGCACACACACGCACGCACACACGCACGCACACACACACGCGGGCGGGCAGCTGCTTTCTGGGGGAAACAGAGGCGGCACTAGGCAGCCCCATCCATCCATTCATCCGTCCAGGGCCCACTCACACCGGACCTCTGGGGCCCATGATGTAACAGGAAGTCGGCGACCGTTCCATTCCGCGGCTACGCTGCTGCCCAGAGTCCCAAACAAGATTAGAGGGGATGTGGTTCCACCCCAGCGAGGAGAGGAGAGGATGGCACCCACTCCCTGGCCACTGCCAGCGCTGGCGCGCGCGCGCTCTCCACCACACGTGGCTTTGCCAGGGGCCAGGAGGCCTGTGAGGCGGGGGGTGGGGGGTTGGTTTAGTGAAGAGGATGACTCACAGTCTGTCAGGTAGGGCCGGGCAATCCAGACTTGGTCGAGTAAAACTTTTTTTTAAAAGGTGTTACGCGCGTCTCAGTCTTCATGAAGCGTTTAAGCTCTTCATGATTTATTCTCTAGGTTTTCGTTTCAGACTATTTAGTTGGTCTCAGACTGTCAAGATTAAGTGTCTGTTTTTCCAGCATGAACGCCTCAGTGCAGTAATTGCTGCGTTCTTCAGACGCAAATGGACTGAAATGTAGGACTGCTATATTCTCCTATGTTCGGGGAAACTGGACACCCACGCTATACAGTGCCCGGGAAAAGTGCGTGCATGTTTGTGCGTGTGTATGTGCGTGTGTACTGTATGTGTGTGTGTGTGTGTGTGGTGTGTCTAAATATGTGTGGTGTATATCTACACAGTGGGAGTGGGAACACTGGCGAAGAGGTTTCAGGGTGACCCTCAATGGCCGCAAGGGCTTTCTCTCTCTGACCGGCGTGTAGACAACGGCCTGCTTTCCCATGTCTGGGAGCGCGGTTGGACAGGCATGACTGTGGCAGGACTCTGGTCAGGGCGCAGCTCCGATCCAAAGCCACCGAGGCTGCTAGCGCGGCCGCCAAAGGACCGTCCTGGCAGCAGCAAGGAGGAGGCTGACAGCGTCTGCAGGCCTGACTCTGAACGGACACTTCCGAGGACCCAAAATTGTCAGCTCTGAATCCATGGCTTAAGAAAAGGCACTAAAGGGCTTGGAAGACAGTCACAAGGACTTCACTCCTTCTATACACTTGGGGAAAAACAACTGTCTGCCCAGAACCAGCTAAGGTTCTAAATCCTTAATAAAGAAAAGATAAGTGCATCTGCACTCTCACTGTGACTATATGAGGTTGCTACACAATGTATACTACACACAGACAAGACATAGAGTCAATTCTCACCGTTTTGGAAACAATTTGTTTTTTCGGTTGTCCAATCTTGAAAGGAATCCTATGAAAGAACACAAACAGTTGATCAGCATTTCAAATTTGATTGATTTGATGATTACTGTCATCACAATACCAAATGTATGACTTCGATAGGATGCTCAAGTATCTCGATACCAATTATTGAAAAAACACCATGGCATAAATCTTCAACATAAGTGATAGAAGTAATAGAAAATGGAGCTTAATAAAGAAGTATTTTATTAAAAAGCTGGTTAAAATGCCATTCTTAAAGTATTACTACAAAATGTTTTAATGATTTAGCATATCACAAAACAGGTTGAGCCTGTCCATCTCTGAACCTGACAATGACTCATCAGTCAGGTTCAGTGCATTATTTACTTTGGTGAATTCTATTCAGCTAAACTGTCAGACTTCAAACTAAATTAAACTTTCCCTCTCAGGTTAACACATTCAGTCAATCTCTAAAAATGGCACCAGACATGCCAGAGCAGGCGCGGTCGGCCTGACCAAGAGACCAGTCAGGTCCATTCAGATTTTCAATCTGCCTAGCAGGAACCGGTGTGGGAGGAAGAGAGATGGACGCCAGTGCAGGACACTCCATGTCGGCATGGGCCCACTCAGCACTGCCTTGGACTGGAGAGGAGAGGAGACCAGAGGAGAGGAGACCAGAGGAGAGGAGAGGAGAGGAGAGGAGAGGAGAAGAGAGGAGAGGAGAGGAGAGGAGAGGAGAGGAGAGGAGAGGAGAGGAGAGGAGAGGAGAGGAGAGGAGACCAGAGGAGAAGAGAGGAGAGGAGAGGAGAGGAGACCAGAGGAGAAGAGAGGAGAGGAGACCAGAGGAGAAGAGAGGAGAGGAGAGGAGATGAGACCAGAGGAGAAGAGAGGAGAGGAGAGGAGACCAGAGGAGAGGAGAGGAGAGGAGAGGAGAAGAGAGGAGAGGAGAGGAGAGGAGAGGAGACCAGAGGAGAGGAGAGGAGAGGAGACCAGAGGAGAGGAGAAGAGAGGAGAGGAGAGGAGACCAGAGGAGAAGAGAGGAGAGGAGAGGAGACCAGAGGAGAGCCTATAGCCTACTGCCTCTGGTTGAAGACCATTCAGCAGGACTCCCGCTGAAACGTGCCTGACCCAACCACACATGCTTCCTGCTGATGGTGCTGCTGCTGCCGCCACACCACCACACACATCTGCTTGCCATCCCTCCGGATGTCACTTCTAATGAGAAGGGGGCTCTCCCCACTGGCCCATGTGGCGACGACACTGTGACTCTGGCTCCCCTCACCTCTCCTCTTCTCCCCAGGATACCAGCGCCACTCTCCCATCCGCGCGCACACACACACACACACACACACTTGTGTAGGCTGAGCAGTGGGGGACAGGGACATAACAAACACAAACTAAACACACGCACATGGAGACATTCATAGGACACACACACACACACGCACACATTGAAATTTCAAAGAAGAAATGTTGCCAAATGTCAACTGATAATCTTCTTGTTCTACAATTACTATTATGACTTGCTGTGTTGTAATGTAATGTGTGGCTGTTAACTATTGCAATCATGAAATCTGCCCTAGACAAGTTTAGACTCTATCTAGGACTCTGGGGCTGTTACTCATACTATGACCACTATGACAGATCGCCTATATGATGAAATATTTAGGGGAAAGATGATATGTTCGTTGTCATGCTTATTTCTGGCAGATGACCATGGTTCACAGCAATCCCACCCAAAATTGAATGCAAAAGGAAACAAGGCGGCAAGGACTGTTGTCATTTCCCAGACAATTTTAGCCCTTGTTTCTCCCTCCCATACGAGCACACAGCGAGCCCACCTCCCCAGCGTTGACAGATGGCTCCCAGCGAATAACGACATGCTCTCAACGATGAGGCAGGGGTATGCAACGTCAGGCCCTAAATAACAAATCCGAAGGTCGCCCGTCCTGCTTTAACTTGTTAGCCAGAGAAGACGGTGGCTCTCGGACAGCAGTTTCTTGAGGAACAGTGCGATCGCCGAGCCGAGTAATTGGAGCGGCTATCAACGGGAGGCCAGGAAGGAGCAGCTATAGATTAGGCATAGCACTCGGACATTTATGAGCCGTGACGCGGAGCCGTGGCGATGAATGCAAGGGGACGTCCCTCGTCTCTTCTGCCGTCTTGAGGGACTTTCATCACTCTGGCCTGCCCTACCCTGCCACCACGGTGCATCCAGCTTGCCATACCAACTGATGTGACCTTTCTGGATATTTTGTGCCTGATGATGATGTAAGGGCTCAGGCCTCCTCTGGCCAAGCTTGTACTGTCACATTTTTTTCTCTCTCTCTCTTGCACATGCTCGCGCTCTCTCTCACAAACACTCTCTCTCAACAACTCAATGGCTGAAAAGCCAGGAAAATAAGTTTGTGAAAAATGTGCGACATTGACTTCAGAGACAAGGGCCAGTCTGTGTACATTTATGCGTTTGTGCGCGCGTGTGTGCGTGCGTGTGTGTGAGCGTGCGCGCGCGCGTGTGTGTGTACGTGTGTGTGAACAAGTGAGCATGTAAAACAAAACCAAAAAGAGACAGAAAACAAAGCTCACAATCACTCAAAATCGCATTACAGGATTACGGATGTCAAAACCCAACAGTCGTGCCCAAAATAGGTAGCAAGCAACCCCTCTGGGAGTAATCGTTCCTCCCCTCAGCTCCCAGCGACCCCTCTACCGCACCAATGGGTTGCTTCTTAATTGCGGAGCAAAGAGTCTGAGGGAGCCTATGAGAAATAAATCATAGGTTTTACTCCAGACGTGTACCTGTGTCGAAAGACACAAACACACACACACACACACACACACACAAACACACACACACACACGTTGATCTGACACTAATAATATGCCTGGAGACTGACGGACAGGCGCTGCTGACAGGCTCACTGGGACAGCAGCTGCGTCAAAGCGAAGGTGTGTGCACTAATGAGATGGAAAGCAAAGGGTGTGAATAAACTCTGCGTGTGTAAATGTGCTGGTGTGTGTGTGAGTGAGTGTGTGTGTGTGTGTGTGTGTGTCAGTCACTCCCCTTTCATGACAGCTCAATCAAAGCGCCAAGTCCAACCCATGAAAGTAGGCTACAACTTGAATTTGTAGCCTATTTCATCCCCTTCTTACAAGGAACACACACTTTTCATCTACAGGGGGGACTGCACATCTATATTTGAACACAACAGAAAAACAGAGACATTGTGTATAACCCAAGTCACAGACAAAGGGAAAAAAACGATCCGATAAAAATAATTGGTACAACACAGCCATCACAATGTCTCTGAATCAAAAGCAGCGAAGATACTAAAGCTCTGGCAAAGCTGAAATGCAGACCGATAAACAAAAGGACAAATGGCCTATTCCAGCAGGAAAAGTACCTTAACCTCTGTCATACATCTGCCAAGGCAACATCATCATGGAAAACTACGTTTAGCCGAGTCACCCACTTAAATTCCTCAAGTCCACAGAGATGACTCATAGAACTACAAACGAAATGCATCAGCAGCAGAACATAAGCCAAGTTATCTCACGAATAATCTCACAACTCCAGATCTAGGTTTAAACTGATTGTTTCTCTTGCGCTACTTCGTGACGCAATGGGTAATATTGCCTAATAGTGCTTTTTCAGACGTGGCAAATTGACAAAAAGAGAAGAGAGAAAAAACTAGACAGTTCAGAAGTAAAGAAACACTCTGACAGATCAGAGTTAACGTCCCACATAAAGAGAGGGAGAACTTTTTAACCAGTTAATGCCACTTGCCATACACAACCTCTACACTACTACCACTACAACACACACTACTAGCCTATTGGCAGATGCAGTGTCAAAATGAATGTCAGCTGTGAAAATGTATTTCACATATTTCATGATGAAAATTATACAACTTATTAACACTTACTAACCTATAGTTTCTGCAATTAAATGTGTTTTATATGAAATCTTCAAACAAAGTCAAGTCTGATTAGCTGTAATGAATTAGTCTACATAAAAGGCTCCAAATGGAGGCTAAGTGAAGCTGCAAAGGCACCCCAAGTGTGTGTGTACCTTTTCTTATTATTAGGCTAAACATCATTCTTATGTCATTGGAGTCTATGGCTGTCCAAACAACGTATGGTTAAAAGTTGTGAAATCTGGCACATTGATTTGGGACAGTACCCCGATTATTTCCACCAAGTTTCACAATTGCACCTCAAACACTCTAGGGCCACCAATGGTTCAAATTTGAAGCTGCATCCATGCATGTAATTTTTTAACCATTTACCCGATTTTTTAAAAACTGAGGTACCATTACGAACCTTGGTTCAAGCCCTTTTCAACGTACATGACGTCAATATCTACCATATTGGATTTTGTTGAAAATCAGAAAAAAAATTCACAAGTCACAGATTTTGTCCATTTTTCTCAAAATTTGTCTTGGATGATCTTTATACCAAACACACAAAATTGACCTATTGGTGATTTGATTTGTGAAAGCGTTCACCCAATAAAGCCAATTAAAAGTGGCAGAGAAGCCTTGGCGGGAATTGAGGCCATATCTCAGCAATGCAATGAGGTATCAAGAGCAAACTTGCTACATGGACTCAGGACCCGATTGTGACAACGTATGTTGTCTAAGGGGGCATAATAATTAGAAATGTGTTTTCTTGAATAGGGCTGCAACTAACAATTATTTTCATAGTCGATTAATCTGACGATTATTTTCTCGATTAATCGATTAGTTGCTTGATCGATAAAATGCCAGAAAATGGTGGAAAATTTTAAATTATTGTTTTTCAAAGCCCAAGATTATCTCTTTAAATGCCTTGTTTCGTCCCCACACCAAAGATACAGTATTTAGTTCACTGCCATAGATGAATAAGTAAATATTGAAAATATTCAAGTTTAAGAAGCATCAATCAAAGAATTTGAATGTATTTTCCTTAAAAAAGACACAAACTGATTAATCGATTATCGAAATAGTTGGCAATCAATTTAATAGTCAATAACTAATCGATTAATAGTTACAGCCCTTCTTGAATAACTGTTGATGTCTTTGCATTGACAATGAAATAGACGCATGCCGTCTCTACCTCTACCTACACCTTACATCAGTGTGTACATCAGTGACTGACTGAGTAATCACTACAGGCTTTGTGAATGCCTATAGAAAAGGCAACACAGGCAAGAGAGGGAGTTTCTGTGTCCAGCACGGCAGCGCTCCTGCTCCCTGTTCTGTGGGAATGGTCTGGGATGACTCTTCACACACAGAGACATTTTTGTAGACGCCCTCAGATGGTCGGATGCGGGGGTTAGCCTGCGTGCCCTGATCCCATGCCCCCTGGGTAGACCCTTGCCACCGTGCCAGGGACAACTGTATTGCATCGGCCATGCTTCCCCCATGCATACACTGACTGGGTTAGAGCAGGGAGAACGCCAGCAGTCACCCTAGCCTGCGTCACAAGGTCATTATGGGGCTTTATTCACCAGTTTGCATGCAACGCTTGCATACTGTAGAAGCTTACTTCTGCCACGGGCAGACACAAGTCACTACTGGGATGACTAATCACGTTGATCAAGCCAAGCCTAGGCTTGGTATTCTTAAGATGCTAAAACCGTTGGTGACCTTAGAGCACACACTTTTAAAATTGTGAACATTTTCATATCATTCTTCATTTAACTTATCATTAAAATAAAATTATGCTTTTTTAAGGAGAATTTGATGATAACAGATTGCTTAAAACAAAGATTAAAATAGCAAAACAAATTACTTTTTCTGTCTTAAATAGCAACACAAATTACCTTTACTGTCTATGCAAAAATACTTAATTAGTCATTAAATATGGACCTCAACAATTTAATGATTTTCATGTGGATGACTGCTTAATGATGAACTGAAGCTCCTTAGTGAGCCACAAAACAGTCATAAACAAACAGAAATCAAGAGTCTACACATAACAAGATGTCTTTTTTTACCCAATAGTAGGTCTGCTCAGCTCATACTCAGCACACTTAACTTGTACATTTTAAAATAAAAAGAAACTGTACATAACAAAGACAACTATCTATAGTAAATAAATATATAAGTTATATAAATAAATACTACAATCAAAGGATTCTTTAAAGTTTCTTCATAGAAACGGGATCAAAAGAGTATATATACTTATATAGATGGCCAAGGACAAAAGGTCAGACTAACAAGGAAAGGGCAGGTCTTTGCCGTGGACAGAGGGTCAGAGCAAAGGGAATACAGCTGTTTTGATACTTTGCATCACTTGCCTAGCAGTAAGCATAAGAACAGGTTTGTATAACAATGACATGAATTAACCTACTTTTAGAGGAGAACCTTAAAATACGTGCCATAATGATAATTATCCTGGTTAAATTTTGACCCTGGGTCACACCATGAATGTTATTGCTTCAGATGCATGCATCAATGTCAACAAGTGGCGCCAAACAGTCATGTCAAGGAAGATGACTTAAGACAGGGAGTAATTAAAGTCCTTTTTTAAATTGTGAAATTACAGCACTGTCCATCGACACTACCAATTAAGGAATACATGTGATGTCACATCACCTAGCTATAGTGACTGACAATGATGTCAGATTTGATGTTCAAAGTATTTTGGTGCTTTGGGCCTGTTAGATGACATTTAAATTCTCATTTAGCCTAGAGCATGAGTTTCTGGTCTTAATTTGGCATTCAAACGAACAGGCCTATCTGTTGTGCAATGCAGCGTTATGTTTTACTTTTACTCAATACGCAAGTGTTTATTGAGTGTTGATTAAGCGTTTCCAGAGTCCAAAATGAAAAAGGGCTACAGAGGTTGTGACGAAACTCTGTACTCTGTACAATGCTAAGGTGAAGACCTGATCAACAGGTGTCTAGAAGCATAAACTAAGCTGGGAGACAAGTGTGTCAAGGTGATCGACACACTTCTCCCCAAAGAAAAAAGTAATGTGAATGCGGCACTCAGACGTGTCAGCATGAATGGAAAAAAAATCACTTGAATGGAGCACAGCAGAGCAGTCTCCCACACACAGATGAGTCCTGACTGAAAACTCAGGTCTTCAAGAAGGGAAAAAAAAGACACGGGCAAAAAAGGGAAAAAATAAACAATTATGAATGATTCCATATGAATGAAACAATGGATTGCTAGACATTGAAGGAAAAGAGAGGCATCCAAAGAGGGCCTCTGAGAGATATTACATTTTAGGGAACAACACAAGATAGGCAACAGATGTGGAACTGACCAGCAGTATTAAAGTAGATGCGGGGGGGGGGGGTGGTTACAAAAGATTGCAGTACGTTCTGAAGAGATCTCTTTATTGAGCGCTGAACACTGTGTCCCGTTCACGGCGATGCAGATCTGGCCGAGGAGACGCCACTCTGGACGTGCGAGACCCAGCCTCAGCAACAAAGCTTCGACTCTGTCAGAGCGGAGCGGAGCAATTACGCAGCCAAGGGATGGAGATGAGTCACGCAGGCAGGCAGGCAACGCGCTCAGCCACCGGCAGGCAGAACGGCCAAACCCAGCTAGCGGAACTGTGAAGAGCGCGCCACTTGCAATAAAAGGAGGGGTGGGGGTGGGAGGGACGGGGGCTGGGGGGATCTTATCGCGGCAGAACACAGAGGGCCGCTTGACGAGACGGAACTGGCCAATTGTTCTCCCCGATGACCCTCGAGTCACTGGGCCCACGTCATGGGCTCGGAGAGAGGGCCTGCCTGGAATTTGCCAGTTAGACCGGGTCATAATGGACCCTTTCACGGGGGCCTGGTTCACCTCCGACCCCTGGAGCTGGCAGTGCGTGCTGGTTGAAGTGTTGTCCCCCGAGCCAGCCAATGATCCCGATACTGGGATGGGTGACGTTGGTCTGGCCTCACCCCTCTAATGGTCGCCTGGTGCTTTTTGACCCTGTAAATGTGGGTCTTACTTATAACGCACTACAGAAACAGGAGGGGTGTCACTAGAAACAACTCCCAACGTAATCAATGCGTAATGAATATTTTGGCAATGCCAATGACACTACCATAATCCTGTCTCTGTCAGCAGAATGACAATGATGTAAGGCCAATTATGTTTTCAGAGTTTTTTTATCGATCATGAACGTCATATTCAGCAGCAAGTCTTAACGTGTAAAAAATGCTTTTGAAACATAAGGCTTTGTCTTGGGGAGTGTGGTAATGCAATGTAGCAGACGTGGTAAAATTGTGGGAATGAAGAGCAAGATACAGGCTTTCAAACTGCTTTGCTGACCACCATGACAAGAATGTGCAATCCAAAAAATACTCGGTAGACCGATTATGCTGGAAGTTTGCCTATGTACTTCTAAGACTGAAGAGTAGGCTATGTTTGAGACCTAGGCAGATGAAAATGCACCTCACAACAGGCACAGTGTAAATTGTACTTCAATTATGTTGATGATGTTCAAGTTTTCAACATAACAACAACAAACTGCAGACACTCCGCCAATAAACTACAGAACAGTGCATTTGCAAATTAAATATGCCCCATCTTCTTAGGGAACCACCATTAACCATAGTAATGCCATTCATTAGCCAATCGTACCAATATCTTACAATACTGCAGAGTTCACCATTAAAACCATGGCCTTCAAGTCTTTTCTGTTTTCCAGTTTGCTAAAAAAAAAAAATAGACTTAGGCTATACTTATATAATCCTATTCTCCATTCAAAACACGGGGGAGATAAAGTATGGACAGCAGAACATTGTCTCTTCATTTGTCTAATGTGTTTTTCAGTAATTGCGATCTTAAATGAGCCAAACAGTATGCTGCTCCTATTCTACAAATCTGAACTAGCCTGGCTCAGACGGATCACAGCCCTAGATTCTCAAAGCAAAGAGTAATCAAACATGGCAGATACTGTTGCAACATCAAGGCCTAATAGACGATATGAATCAAAAGGTTCATGATTTTTTTTCCCCCCCATCACAGCTCCTCTGAAAACAATCTGCGTTTATTTTAACTGTCTGTTCACTTATTCCATATTATTATCAACAAGGAAAACAACTATGGTAATAGAAGTGTTGTCAATATAAGATCTGTAACTGCAAGTTCTGTCGAATTCTGTCGGAAGTCAATTCTGAAGGACCACAAACTATGTCCAACACAGTTTGTTCCTGCTTGCTATATGGTTGAGCCCATTTTTGTGTAGCAGCTATGCGGGGAACTGAAACTCGTGTTGGCCAGCATTTGCTAACAGGCTAACGACTTTACAGCCTAATTAATTTACTGGTTGAAGTTGTCACTCGTCCAATCCTTTGCTAGATGCTACCATGACTGGACTGTGTTATTCCTTAACCATCGAGCGAACCACTTGGCATAGGCTTTTAAAAACTATTAAGCGTTGTGTAGAACTATGCTATGCATATAGATCCCATAATTATGTGACCATTCATTCGGCTAACGTTATCTTCCAAACGTAACCTGAAGAGATTATTGCAAGGTAGCAACACTAGCACAACACACTAGCATTCGACCCATGAGCAGACAGCAATAAGCTACAGTTACGGCTTCCCTTTTTAGAACTCTAAAAATGTCTTGTCACACACATTATACACATGCGATAGTTTAACATCTGGAATTACAGAATGAAAAACATCATTACTTTTTGCGATGTATTGACGCAGGGTAATGTCAGTGCTAATTTACAACTGCGCTAGTGCTAGGCTAATGCTGTTAGCTGCAAAAACGAAAACAAGAAGAAACATCGTTTATTTGGATGTGTTGGAGTTTGAAGTTCACCATGTTGTACGTACCAACTCATTTTGATGGAGGATTTGATTCAATTTATTCAGGTAGTGCTTTTTGTCTCCCCAAAACACATCGCCCCGAGGAAATCCAAACACTCGAACAGTATCCAGGAAGTGCAAAAGTTTTCCTCAACTGAAAGGTCAGAGGTTAGGTGGCTTTAAACTACGGAAAGCAAAGAGGTCTAAGTGGTCAGGCGAGTTTTTAATCATAGTTTTCTTTTATCAGAGACGGTTGAGCTAAAATATCTTTGGTTCTAACGACTAACATTATATGTGATTCATGTAATGATCACTGGCACTTCTTTGCAACGTTGGAGATAAAACATGTTGACTTATGGATGTATTATTCTCATCCTACAGGTAGGCTATCAAGCCATGATGGGAAGGTCGATAGGCTACTGATTAAGTAGCCAATGTGTGTCAAGGGGTTAGTTTAAGCTACGTGGGTAAACAGCAACTTTCTTAATTTCGGTAATCTCCATTAGTCCTATGTACATTTTAATGGCATAGGCTATTTCCAATTATGTTTCCCCAACACTATCTAGAAGTCTGTCCATTTGTTGTTTTTATGGCCCATATCACCTTATGCCTACAGAGTGGTTTGCTGGAGTGGGAGAGATCTACAGGAGTGAGGAATGATACTGTTGACAAATAGGCTACACTTCTACATAGACAGATAGACACTTTTGTTTTGCATGCAGTCTTAAAGCTTAAATGAGCTATAGCACATCCGATCATTTACGGTGTCTGAAGCACTTTAGCCTATAGGCTAGGCTACTAAAGATTTATAGCCTAAGTGATTTTTACAGGTTAGATAGGCCTACATATTGTAGAAGTTAATGAAACAAAGACATGGGAGAATGTATTGTCAGCAACACAATATATTTAGTTTCTTGTTTAGCCTTTTAAATCACAGTGCAAATGGTACACAAATAACAACATTGTATTTTCTTTATTCAAGTGCTTCACAGCATAAAAACAAAACAGTTGCATTACAACAAACTTAAAAACCAAGTGAACAATGAAGGAAATGTCTCTTTCACAAAATATATCAACTGTTTCATTACAATATTCAGAGAGTAAAGGCCTTATTATAAGGCAGTAGAAAAACACAAAATAAAAGTATAACACAAGTTTATAACATACAAGTCTTATTTTGGCTCAAACGTGGATTTACTTATGAATTCAAGTTTCCCTCAGTTTGTTGGCTATTCTTTAAAAAAATAATGTGAGTAATTGTTATTATTATTAATATGTTCCATGCATAATTAACTTTCAGGTTGATGAAAAGGAAATTTACAAAACATTTTCCGTGCAGTGACATGCAAACAAGAAAAAAGGGAAGAAACTATAAAATATGGATAAAATTGAAAGTACCTCAAGAAACACACATTAGGAAAAAAATATTTTGTGATCAATAATTCATTATTGAATATCTGATACCAACACATCCAAAATGGAGTTCAGTGTGGTCAGATACTTAATTTCATCTGCCTTAATTAATAACCTTAATTAATAACCTTTGTAGTTCATACAGCTAGGCTCCGGGTCCCCCCAATCGGTGTACGCACAGTGGATGCTAAGGTTTTGATGCGGTGTGAGTTTACTCTAGGCCTTTAATGATCTGGCACAAAAGCGTCTTTGCAGGGAGTGAATTAAATAAATAAACACAGGCTGCAGAGCAGGCCAGGCTTGAACCGTAACGCTGACTGAGGTCACATTTACATTCTGTTGCCTCCACGAAACCCTCATCGAATATTGTCCGTAATCATCCAACCTTGCAACCCAATTTGGCACAAACGAGGATTGTGAAGTTTGGCGGCTGGCCGATTCCCAATAGTGAACAATCAGGTTGAGACAAGAGACTTGCGGACGGATGAGTGGGGAGCTCTCTGGCACCATTGCCACCCAAACTGAAACACGTACACTATACAGACACTTACATATTGTCTCTACATGGTCGCTTTCTTTCTTTCTCTCTCTCTCACACACACACACAGAGAGAGAGAGAGAGAGAGAGAGAGAGAGAGAGAGAGAGAGAGAGAGAGAGAGAGAGAGAGAGAGAGAGAGAGACTTATCAGGTAGTGGCCTCTAAAAGTGATAATACTTTTTTTTTACACGGGATTGGGTTTGGGAATCCCTTGCTTAGTTTTACTGTTTGATATTTTTGTCCATTCATATATAGTAGTGGTACAAACACAAACCACTGTTTTAATTATTGATACTATTCTTAGACACTATTCTTTTAGATGCACGGATCCCAAAAAGATTCATGGTTACAATGTAAATGTATGACAGGTTTCTAAATCTACAGGATAACAAAGTTTTTAGTGGTCATATTGTGCTTAAGACCTGATTGTATGACCAAATAATTATATGTCCATTTTTGATCTAAAATGTAATTGTATGGGGCCATAAATAGGCCTATGTTGGAATTTTAAAAAGAAAGAAAAAATGCAGAAAGAGATTATCAAGTCCTAAATCTTCAGAGGAATGGAGTCTACAACATTGCGTACAAAAATGTTGCACAATGCATTCCAACGCATTCTGTCTCCTGGGTCATATCGTAATGACATGGCATGTGTTTCAAGGTGCCAGAGGGAGCAATTTCGAAGACCACTTTCTATGCTATTGTGTTCTTTTCAGAGAATATCCTCCACCTTTTCACAAGGCTTTCTAAACACAGCTCTCCTAAAAAACAGGTTTCTTTTCCATAAATCAAAATGTGAATTCACACAAGCCAGCAGCAAATCCACAGGGCAGCTATATGATCTGTGAGCACTGCCTTGGATATTTTTACAGTTGGCCTTTCTCTCTGATCTGCCTGGCAGAACCAGAAGCAAAAATAAATAAATAAGCAAAATTAAGCCAGAAGCTGTTTTGTTCATATATGTGGGGGGAGAAAAGCTATTTCTCATACCACATATGCTGCTTCAGAAATAAAGACATCAGTACAAACCAGAATAGGCTAAAATGACACCCTCTAACCAAGACCTATTATAGCTTATAGTAAATCCTTGGAGATATTTGATGTTTACTTATATAGATTATATTTGCCCTTTTCACCTGAGAACTGAACCAGCCTCCGTTTGCCTCCCATTCCTTCAATTAGAGTGAAATGATTACTGAGATATGCTTGCTAATGTACACAGTTTTGACATTAAAGACCATTTCTCTGCATACAGGATCACAGCTGCCAAGATTTAACTTTTGGCTTCAGGCAAATTCCGATAAATGGGATGAATAATTTCACCTTACTTTTCAAAATAAAATGCAACCACTCTCAAACATTCTGGATAGGCTAAACCTCTGACAAATTGTTCCATTTGATCACATATCTGTGGCCTAACCTTTGTTTATGGCTTTAGGAAATCATGAACTGCCATTTACAACATAAAGTGTGACTACTTCAAAACAGGCCTGTGTGTCACATGAAGTTTGTATTTTACGCCTGTGAAAACATTGCAGTCTGTTTTCATTGCACAGTGCAAGGAGATTTGGTCGCGTACTCGACTGACACAAGATTCGGCAGAGCCGTTGGCCGTCTGGTTAATTGGAACTGGGTTGGAAACCTGCCAGAAAGTGGATACCGGTTCTTGCAAGACAAGGAACACTGGGCGTCAGACCAGTCGATTATTTTCAGCATGTTTTCCGTAACGTTGTTCTAACCCCAAGTAATTGCAATAAATGTAACATTTTGTATGAAGTCAGAGGCATCGTTCTGAGACATAAAAACATGACCACAGACCAACAGTGGGTCATTGCCATAGCCATACTGCCATAGCCTATCATGATATCTTGGTCAGCTCATCGACACAGACAAATCAAAAGAGAGATTGGCTGTTGTAAACTAGACTGGAGCATTGAGGACAGTGTAGACTTTGTTGGCATTCCAATTATTGGTTGCATCCGAGTTTAAGTTGAATGGAATGGAAGTCATTCAAGTATTCAACTTTGGCAGGCCTATCATTTTTCATGCTGTTTGACTTTGGTAGACTACAATTCATGGTGTAAAATTTTGAAATTAGTTGAACTTCTTAGCTTAATTTGCTTTCTGCTTTAGTTGAATTGGATTGGTCACTGATAGGTTTTCTGGCGAATATTAAAAAATAAAAGCTATGCCATGCCATCATTATGTAAACCAAGGGTGCTTACAGTATGTTTGCCATGTTTTTCCACCCTAAGGACTTTTTAAATCAAGACACACAACACATGTCTCTTTAGATTATTTTCCCGTTTATTTTTGTAATATTAGCACATTGTTTGGTGTTTCCAAGTCATTTTGAAAAAAAGTTTAGCACATAACAAATTATATTACCTATTTTGAAAATGGAGGATGTATCAAGTTTTAAACTGCCCCAATGCTCCACTCTCAGGCACACAAACTCACAAGTAACAATACAAAGTATGTACACAACATTTTTTCTCCAGAAAGAAATTGATACCCTCTCCATAAACATTTAGTCAATGTAAAAATGTGTGTTTAGGAATACAACTGTATTCATATGCACACAAGTACACAAACACAATGTAATACTGGAGCACATGGTCTTTTACATTCCAAGTAAAAAAATGTGTAATATCATATATTTAACTGTACAAAAATTCTGTCCTACATTTTTTTTTTTCATTTCAAGGGTCACCCTAGATGTTCTCAGAATAGTGACTGTGGCCTTTTCAAGTACATTAAGTTGGAGTTGGATCCTACATGAGAAATGTAGCCAAATGATCTTAGATGGCACTGGTGTAGTTGTCAGGCCTCAGCTGTCTAAAAAGAAAAAATATATATAAAAGCTAATGCAGTGGCTCTTTAAGCCAATACTTGACTGCAATGTATTTGCAGCATGAAATCCTAGAAAGGTGTGTACATCTGTTTCTGAACAGTATTTCATTTAAAACCAGCTCTATGTTTATTGTATGTGTGCTGGAGATACAGTGTGCATTGTATCCAGTAAGAGAAGTTACGTACACTAATTTTCCAGAAAATAGCCACAGTGGCAACAAAAAATACAACACATTTCACTCAAAAAGATATCTCATATGGCATTATTTATGTTTGTGCCCGGTGTTAAAACTTAGACGCATACTACAGTATGTCTGTGTTGATGCATTGTTGCTATTGCAGCCCCTTAACATCAGTGCGTGCAGTATTACTAATACTAGATGCATGCAGGCAAAAAGCAGCAAAAATGAGAAAGGCGTTTTAGAATATTGGAGATTTTAGTGGGATGCCCAAGTGCTGTGGGAATGGCTCTATGAGTTGACCTCTAGAATTAGAACTTTGCTCTGACTCCTATTGGATCAGGTTGCAGATGCTTAAGGCCTGTTTTCATTTGGTATTGCACTTTCTTGTCAAAGGCTGTATCTCCTATATTAGAAATATTTAGAAGTAATGCACCTTTAAACTTTGGGGCATCACACAGACCAATTCAGACTTGGATGGATATTTTGCTGATCATTCGTTTGGAGTGTATCAGTTGGCACGTGCAGCGAATCACTAAATTACACTACACTGAAGGTAGTTTTACTTAACAAACAATAATGGGCCTTCTAGGTGCTAGTGCAAAGCCAATGGGTATGACCACTGTGGTATAACTGTATGTCTCTGAACACCTAAGCTGTTTTTGTACTTGTAAAGGCTCTTTGAATAAGCATCCGGAAAATTTCAGTAACTCAAACCTCTGATGTTAAGACTAAATTCCACGACCAATTATAGCTCGATTGGCTGTGGAATTTCAGGACATTTGGCACACTCCATAGAAAGAAAATAAAAAACAAGTAACTGATGGAATGATAGTAAAAAATAAACATTATTTAAACAATTGACAACAACCAAAGTGCTGCAAACAGTCAACAAAAAAAGCAAACAAAAATGATTGCACTTTTAAATAGACAGTCCCATAAAAAAATACATCTGATACATTTCACAATGTAATTTGTACCTTTACTACTTGACGGCCAATCACAGCCCTGACTGAAATAATATTTTCTTGTACACTACTCTGTTGAAGACTGCAGGCAGAGAATTTTCAAAATACAAAAGGCAGAGCGCATAAACTCTGAGACGTATGTCCACAAATCTGTTAGTGCTCTCTTTAAGTGCCCCTTCAGTTCCCAAACCCATGTGCTCTAAAGGAAGAGCAGACCCTCCTAAATCACCTTAAAATGAAGGCAAGAATATTATCTGTAAAGAACAAAAATGGATGAGGGGTGTGGCGAAGGAAAGGAAACAAGTCTTTCAAAGTCTTTTCTTCTTGTCTTTGTTTTGTTTTTTTTTGTTGTTTTTTTTTTTCATAGGAAACAGAGAAGCCCCAGTAGTAAATTGCCAGTCTATTTGTATGAGATGAGCTCCCCTTGAGCCCTATGCACAGGTAGTGACAGTCATGATGCTGCCACTGCTTGCCCCTCCGCTGCCACAGGAGCTGGGGGGAGAGCTGTGGCTCGTGGACGCACCTGCGCCGCTGCCTTTGTCGGAGGGCTTCTTGTCCTTCTGTTTGAGGTGCACCTTGGCGTGCCGCTTGCGCTCGTCGCTGCGGGCGAACTTGCGTCCGCAGAACTCACAGGAGAAGGGCTTCTCGCCCGTGTGCGTGCGGATGTGCGTGGTGAGGTGGTCGCTGCGGCTGAAGGAGCGCATGCAGATGCGGCACTGAAAGGGCTTGTGGCCCGTGTGGATGCGCAGGTGGCGTGTCAGTTCGTCCGAGCGCGAGAAGCGCCGGTCGCAGTTCTCCGCCGGGCAGGCGTGCGGCCGCTCGTGCACGGGCGTCTTGCTCGGCCGGTTGGGGTACTTCCGCGGCCGGATGGGCTTGAGGGTGAGAGTCTGGGGAGGCTGGTGGTGTTGCGACGCGTGCTGCTGCCCACCAATGAAGCCCGGGTGAATCTGCTGCTTGTCCTTAAAGGCCCGGATGGTCTCCAGGGGCGTGATGGGAGGCGGGTTCACCCGGATGGGGTCCATGGTCTGGAAGGGTTTGTGCTCCATTACGCCAACCTCCCCCTGATGGTGGAAGAGGTTGTAGTCGGGGATCATGGAGAACAGGCTGCCATCGATGGGGGCTTTGGAAGTGGTGTGATAGTCATTGCCCGGGTACGCCAGGGGCGTGCTAGTGGCGGGGCTGTGGTGGAAGGACACCTGTTCCGGGTACATCTCGCTGCAGGTGGAGTACGCGGGCAGTGGGGGACCGTACACTTGCTCCATCTCCGAGGACTGCCCGCCCATGCTGCCGCCCGACGAGGACGTCTGCGTGGTGATGTTGCCGGGAGACGGAGACACACCCAGGATCCCGGCACTCACCAGGCTGATGATGTTGTTGTCTGAGCACCACCCCGAGCCGCCGATCCCGCCCGATGGGGGGGCGTCGAACGCAAACTTCCCCAAGTAGGTGACTGTCTGGCCACTGCGATTGGACTGGAAACTGGACCCGTACTGAATCTCGGACGATCCTTTCTCGCTCCCCATGCCCAAATCCATAATATTATCTGCACAAAAACAGGAGAGAAATTCAGAAGGAGTGCCATCAACAAACAAGCATTACTTAGACTTTAGATTGTTTTGTTAAAAACTGAACATCCTCAAGTAAAGTCATATGCTTGACATCATTCACAGAGTAAATGTTTACTATGACTCATGGACTTGCTTGGTCTGTAGTGGAATCCTTGGTTCATCTCAAACTCAAACTTTTCGCCCTACTTCAGCTGACTGTTCATCCAGAAAAACAGAAATCCCATAAAGTGAAAGACGGACATCCAATCGATGAGTGGAATTTAGAAGCAGCATATCTGACTTTGACACAAGTAAAGTTGCCGACCGAATCAAGGAGCAAAGTGAGTATACCCTCCTCCCCTCCCCTCTCTCTCTTTCTCTCTCTCTCTCTCCCTTTCTCTCTCTTTCCCTCACTCCCTCTTTCTCCCTCTCCCTCTGTCTCTCTCTAACATTGTCTGCCTCTCTTTCACTCTCCTCATTCTCGGCTTTCCCACAAGGTCCCGTAAATCAAGTTTCAGATGCACCCTCGGATTATGAGAGCAGTCCCACAGGAGTGTGGCCACAGCAGCAGTGGCCGTCCTGGGTTTTCTCACAACAGGGCATCAGCTCCACATAGCTCTTATCACACGCAGGTTCATTATCACAGAGAATCAGTGTATTAGGGACCTTTTTGTCCTGTGTTAATGTCCTTCTCTGTAAGCCGTGTGTCACCTTCTCTGCTTACATATTAAGTGAAGACACCAGTCGGATGGCACTTGGTCTGTGTAGCCTCATGCAACAGCCATTGTGCAGTCTGCAGCCTGACATCAATCAGTTCATTGGAGACATTTTTTTGAGAATCAAATTCTACATCAGACAGGCATTAACCTGCAGTGGCACTACTAACTCAGAACCTCTGTGTTAAATATACTGAAACTGCTCTCTCTCTCTTCACCAGGGCTTTAGCCTACGTCTGGTGGGCTACACATTGAAACAAACAAAACCAAAATTGCAGGCAGTGTCTGCATCCATTCAACACAAAAAGCATGGTGTCTGTGAAATGGCAGGTTGTCATTCATCCCTTATTGTTAAGAATTTCACTTTGGAAAAACGTTTCATTTTAACAGTGGCATTTTCATTGCTCTTAAAAATATGTAATTGTTGCTGAAATTAAGGCAATAAAAGTCTTAAGAAAGAAATATTTAGACAAAGGCATATGAAAATAAGATAAGATAAAACTTTATTAAATCCCACATCTGGGAAATGTACTTGTCATAACAGCCCAATAATGCATAAATAAAAAAGTAAGAAAATTGTATACAGTATGTCCAGCATACAAGCACACCTAAAAAATCACAAAAGGAGTAGAGTAAAAAAAAGTTTGCCTTTGCTCTTCTAAATTCACCCTAAACAGACATGAAGAAAGATGTTTCATATGAAGTATTTATCCTGTAAGAATAATGTTTGTCATATTTTATAAATATAAATATTTAGCCGATATTAAACACGAATTGCAACCTAAATGCTGTCAGAAACGCCTAATAATATTAAGCGTCAGTAAATGCCGAGGCTTCGGCGGTTAAGGAGCAAAAGCCTATGGATCAAGTGTGGTTTAATGAATTAAAATCAGAATAATTTATTCGGTGTTTTAAACAACGAAACAGATCGATAACGTAGGCCATGCCATTTTTCCCAGATAAATTCAATCAGACGCACATGGCAGTTGCGTATGAAGGACGTCCGTTCACATGACAGATGTCCTATCTGTATATCATCGACAGAGGCTTGTCAGCTAATAATTTTGACATAAATGTTTCCATGGCTCTCAGAAGGGACTTAAAACTCCCATGATTTGCCACTTAATAGAAGAGAATATGCACATAGCTGCGTTCTATCACAGGCTGCCTGTTAATAACGCAAAGCCATCTTCCACTAAAAAACAATAATTTTAAACAGTAGGCTAATAGGCCTGTTATTTTATAGGCTGACATATTTTCTGATCTCATTAAACTAGGTGTATGCTACATCATGTTATTTATTTTCTTTTTGATTTGCTAAAAAATAATGAAATATCCTCATTAAGGGGGGGGAGCAGTGTTCTTGCGGCATGGTCTAGCCTTCATCTAGTCTTTCTTTTTGAAATGGCACCTTTGATATTACTTATATTTTGTAGACAATTTTTAAAAATAAAATCAATAGGTCATCATAGACATCTAATATAATAAGTGAACTCAGTGAACCTTCGATTTGGAACAAACCACCGAATTGAAATTTAAACATAAGCTGTTGATGATATTTTCAGTGAGGTTGGAGCCATTAATTGTGACGGAAAACGTAGCCTATTTATTTATATTGCACAGGAAAAAGTTTAGTCGTTTATTTATCTATTTACTTACAACAGCACCCCCCATCCACCAAGTAGTCTAATGATCCTTAGAAAAGGGGTTTCAGTTTGTGAGTGTGAGCGAGCCTCTCTCTCTTTCTCTCTCTCTCTCTCTTTCTCTCTCTCTCTCTCTCTCTCTGTGTATGTGTGTGTGTGTGTGTGTGTGTGTGTGTGTGTGCGTGCGTGCGTGTCAGTTAAGTAAATAGTCCATTCGGTCCATACAAGTCTATCGGCTTGTAGGCTAACCATAAATACAGATATTTTGAGTGAAGTTTGAAATTCTTCTTAGTGACTGACTTACACGACAAGTCATAGTAGATATTTAGAGGCGAAGTTAGATCAGTAAACTAATAAACCTCTAAATCCTACGGATTTCCATAGGCTCTCGATCTTGTCCATCTCAAAATAAACGTGAGCTGTTTCAGTCTGTGAAAGGCTCTCCTTTGCAAGTATTGCAGATACAGTTGCCAGTGCCCAAATGTCACTGTCTCCCCATCGCGACCAGTTCAATAATTTGCCACACCATTGTTGCGGCTTGCAAATACTAAATCCTCAAATGTAATCAGTGCTTTCTTGACTTCTCTAAACTTCTAACATTACATCTAGACTACGTTTCAACAGGCGTGCATGTTTTAGATTGTGGGCACCATCACTGTTTTACCATTTTATTGTTCAAATGGACCATCTTCCTCAGAATTTGATAGTGACGCTGAGTAAGCTACATCCATGTTATCATTCCCTGCCTGTCAACAGAAGATGTTTGAAAACTATCACCCGCGCTAAATAGTTCTGTGTATCTTGTGTCATACAACACAACAGACTTGGCAACATGTGTAAATGATAATCTTTCTATGCTTCCGAAATAATGATAATGTGCTTTTATTGCAAATGAGATAGCTTACGTTCCGTCGCCGTCGGAGCGCCTGTACAGTGCGGAGAAGAGCGCAAAACAGGTGCCTGAGAAGCGCGCCCGGCTTGGAGACAACTGTTGCCTTGTGAGCGTTGTGAGCCCCACAACCAAGACAAACAAAACCATAGCTCTAAGATACAAGTTAAGTTTAGTGTTTACCTGTGTTCATCTGCGAGTAGTGGGAAATAGAATCCGTGCTGGTGAAAATGTTCATAGAAGTCGGAATGTCCTCCTCTGGATAAAGACTGTCAGGAATTGTATTGATTAAACTGCTCATGGTAAGAGGGAGCTTCTCCGCTAGTTTACCTGTCATAGCAGTTATTCAGTTTGTCATTAATGACAGCGTGAAGGTATCCGTTGAGATACACCCGCAGTCTCCTCTCTTGATAGTGCGATGGAAGGTGATCAATGACGATGGTAGTGCGAGAACAAATCCCTGGTAATGCTGTATCCAACTCTCCGACCCAAGTCAGCACTTGGAACCCCTTCGTTGAAATGGAGACATGTAAGTTCAGTCGTGCTTATTATAAATTAAATAAAGAGTTTGTTGTCTCGTTTGGTGGGGATATTTAGAGTCTCTGGATCAATGAAACGATGGTGATTGCACTAGTGGAGCGCTGACTGCTGAGGGTATTGCTTAGACAGGGAACTCCAACGCTCACTTGTATTAAATAGGGGGACGGAACAAATCTGTGACGTAGATGACCATTTATGGATACACAAAGCTAGATCGTGCGCCACACGTCACCAATGGAAGCACCTCATAGTGGAACATTAGAGTCCGGAGCAGGAAGAGTGCTGGTGAAAGCCGAGCGGTCCTGTTCTGCGGACGTACCGGGCTTTTTTTTTGTTTGTTTTAAGGTTATACAGTTTGTGTGGTTATGGTTTGTATGTGTGTTTGTATGTTGCGTATTGAGTGTATGAAGTCTGTTAAATATGTTGCTGACCCGCCGCGAACATGTTCTTCGTCGCTTCTGTTTGGTGCGAGTTGGGCATCTTGTGCGTATTGACGCGTGTGAAACTTAAGTTCAATGGGCCTATTGTGTCAGTTTCCATGTGCAGGTGCAATATGATGAGGGTGCATTCAATGCAGCAGTGATTGTCTGTAAGACTACCGACCCCAAAAAATAAAAGGTCTTTTAAAATCTCGTCAATACCAGTAAGTAGAGAAAATACACTCATTAAACTTCACGTTTCGGCCACAGCTAAATGCACTGGTCATGAAACTCACCCATATTTACTTTTCTGTTTATTTTATGAGTTAAGCTTTTGTGTGCACATTTTGTAAGAGAGTGGGTACTTATACTGCTCACTCATAAGCCTACGGATGCCGTATTGGAATGTAAACATACAGAAATACACAGATAGTCTAATTAGAACGATTAGGTCACACTAAGCAACAATACAACTGGTGAGTTTATTCAAAACACCCGACGAGGGCCAAGTATACCACCATCATCCCATAACCTACAGAGAGCGCCTTCGGTGACCAGATCATCTCTTCCCACGCAGTAAGACTAGCGTTAGTATTCATTGGCACTCCTTACTCAGACTTCTTATTAAATAAGGTTATGCACTGGCAGTTTACACATTTAAGGCGGACATTCACTTGCACTTAACATCTTAATACAGGAGGCAATAATTCTAACAGCCATAATAAATGCCAAGGCTTATTTCCAGGCATCACTATAATCAGCAGGCTATACATTACATTAACAACACTTTACAGTAGATGTGTTGTTCCGCAAGCAGTCTATTTGAAGCTTTTGAAAATTACTCTTATGTCCTTAGCAGCAGTGTGCACCCTCATGTTTAAGAGACGCCTTTCTGTAAAATACTGTGATGGCCTGGGATGTGAAAAAAAAAACATATTTGTTGACATATGCAAATTAAATTAAATATATATGTATATATTTTTATTTTTTCAAGAGATGAAGATACAAAGTCAGAGGCAGCAACTGTTGCACTGGCTTACAAAGACGGCTACTGTCAGAGTTAATCGCTTGTAAATATTGCAAGCGCCTTGTAAATCCGCAGGCTTGGCTTTGGCTCACAGTGCTAAGTTCGCCGCTGAACTGGAAACTCCAAATAAGGAGTTTATCCGGGCCCGCCCCTCACTGTCTCTATTTGGTTAAGAGTTCCGGTGAAAGCAAAGTGGAAAAGCGATCGGAACCCACAGCCATTAAAGGAACCACAGAGGGCAAACGTCATGGGTCCCATTTCACCAATTTAGAAACCAGAGAGAAAATATCTTATCTTTTTTCTTCTAAAATAATAAGAACGTCCTTTGCACATTGTCACTAAGTTTGCTTACCACAACCAGTTTTTCCCCCAGTAGAGTTGCCTGTGTTGCATTGTTTGAGTTTGCATACCCAAACTTTTTTCATAAAGCCATACATAATCATTGTTCTGTTAATTCGCTATTATTTCCATGGGGAAAAAAGATAAGAGACTGCATATGGCTCATGTGCTCTTGCATTGGCATGGATTGTATGACATTACTAGGTTACACTGATAAGAGTGCCATTGTGATTGTTGTTGAAAATGTTCTTTTTTTCTTCTGTAGTTCAGGAAGAGGGCATTGACCAGCAAATCCATTTGAAATGAATGATGCAACCAGGGCCTTGAGAGCTCCAAGGGGGCTGTAGTAGGCTATACATCACTAGTATTTTAAAAATCTGACTCCAGATATCTCAGCGGGACTCTCTGCCTAAAAAAACTCTCTGGAGTTGGTCAGTGAGAGAGCAAGCCTATTGAGGAAGTAAGGGGAAGTTGATGCAGTATGCAGAGAGATTAGATTCCACTGCTGACTTTGATAGACGTTGACAGCCTATGTACAGGACTGCACATTACGCGAGACCAAAAAGGCATGCAATGCAGATAATGTACAAAAAAGCTAAGACTTTCCCTTTATTTCATAATGCATTGCACACTGATTCTCATCCTCCTGAAAGTCCCTTAATTCAGTGTGTGTGTGTGTGTGTGTGTGTGTGTGTGTGTATAGATAGATAGATACTTTATTGATCCCCAAGGGGGAATTTAAAGTCTCAGTAGCATGCAGACATCACACACAACATGCACTTACAGCAGCACAAGTAATATAAGTATATACATATAAAAAACTCCACTGTACAATAGAGGCAGTAGAAGATAAAAAAAAACTAAAATACTAAATATACTATATAAACTAAATAAAATATCCAGATAGTGTGCTTAAGGATGATCAAGCATGAGGCGCTTGCAGTGACAGGGCAGGGACTGAGCCTGTGATTCTGTATGGTAACGTGCTCTATGAGAGTGAGTGTCATGGTGATGGTGCAAATGAGTAAGTCTAACAGTGCAACAGTGCAAGAATAAAGTCTAGAGACCAGCATAAAATAAATATGGACATATAAGAGAATAATGTATAATGTAGACAAGGTAATATAAAAAACTATATCAGTGCAAGAATAGGTTGAGGTAATAGTGTGTGTGTGTGTGTGTTCAGAGAGCAACTAGGTAATATACTATCAACATGTATCAACAATCTGCCCACTAGTTCAGGGCCTCTTTGAGTGTGGCCTGTTACGGCATCAGCCAGTCCAGGGAGATGTGCTGTGCTGCAGACAGGCTGGCTCAGAGACCAACACATGGAGGGTGTAATAGTATTAGTAGTGAGATTCTCCTTAATGAACTGAAAATAGACTGTGTGGGTGAGCGACTGATTCATGCAGTGTGGTTAGGGGGCTTCAGAAAACACACACATGCACGCATACACACACTCCAGGGGAGACTCTGGTGGCTCATCTTTGTGGTTTGCTAAACTGTGTGTAGGTGAGGCAGCTGAGAGTTTGGTGCAGATGTTGTAGAAGATTTTGCTAAGGCCTAGTATTCAGTGAGGTGCACACCAGTCTGCAGTCTAATCTTGGTTCACTTACATAGTTTAATAATAGTAAGTGCAACACTCTGTAATATCTAATTATTATTAGTTATACATTCAACTTTGTGGAATTGGTCCTTGAGAGATGTCAAACATATAATGTAACGACATACATAACAAACAGTAATGGCAAACATTAGGTTAATTAATGTTGAGCTCATTTAATTACAAATTGTAATAAATTATAATGTTGATGTTTGAATGTCTCTCATTTAAGTTGTGAGGCAGCAACATGTTGCACATGTTCATCCAATGCAAAAAAAACAATCTGATGATCATAAGTGGAAAATAAGAGAGACACACCTGTGGAAAAAACACACTGAGTTCCACGGAGCCACTGAAAATGAAAATGGATACATGGTCATTTGAATGCGACCGTTTTTAGAAGAAAATAAAAAGAGGAACCAGAGGTCGCCTTTTTCCTCCATGACGTAGGCAGCACTCCCCATGCTTGTGTCAGGCTCACTCATCCATGTAGGGCGCACACAGTGCATTATCTGCTGAAGTGACAAAAGAACAGTTCAAAAGAAGGGCCGGCTCACGCTCTGCCCCAGCCTTCACTTTACCGGACTTATACACATAGAAGAGTCGCTGATTACCCCCTGAATGTGTTTCACTTGGCCTATTTAAGGAGACGTAGCTGTTGTGAAAGTAACTGTTGAAGTGACTGTTTATTATTTCTGTTCAGTCCAGAGTGATGGGGGAATGCAAGTGAATATGTCCCCATGTGTGGAAGGAAGGCTTCAGAGGCGTACTTAAGAGTTACAGTGCAGCCAGAGACACCAGAACACTGGCAGTGTGTATATACAGTATATTCAGGTCGAGAACCTCCCTGAATTGTAATTGTTATGGGAGAGAGGGGTTGACTAGGATTTGTAGGTTTGTCAAACTGCATTTCGTTATGAACTTCATCCATTTGTGAAAGACCTGACCTAAATTTAAATCCTGTTGAGAGTTTCTGGACCCTACTCTTGTGCCATGAAATGTGTGTAATGTCCAATGCAAAAGTACAGCACAGCACCCGTAACACCATTATGCAAATAGTGAACACTGACCCCCCCATGTCAGCAGCCTGGCACGGTGCAACCCCCCTGATATTTTGATTATTTGGGATCACTGAGTCTGAGCATGCCCTCCCCCCACATATGTTCCTGATGCTGCGCCAGCAGAAAGCCATCCACCTCTTTAATGTTTGCCTACACCCCCCTATTCTTTTAGGGATGCAAACGAACGTGGGGAATCCCTCCGAACAGGAACTCAGAAGAGGAGAGCTTAACTGCTGTCACTGCACTTTCCAACAGGGAAGCCGCGGCACGGCGAGTGGAAACATTATCCAGCACCAGGGAGCATGCCACCCGCTAAATGCACGGGCAAATTTGCATTTCCTCGACTTTCTAACATTAACTGGGACACAACAGAGGAGACCACTGTCCTCGGATCAGCCGGGGCAGTTAGCGGCACTGGAAATCTCTGTTACATCACCTAGGCCAAGGTTCTCCTCGTCTCGTTTGCATGTAGGGATTCCAGCGAGGCTCGGGGCTGGGCACGATGCCTATCTGCAACATTTCACTATTGCATGGAAAAAAACAACACAAAGGCACTCTGGGGTATATAGTCAAATAAGTTGTGTTTTTTCCAGATGCACTAGTGGGGCCATTCAAATTGCCTTTCCTCGTTGTTGTTACAACCCATAGCGCCGTGCCCTAGTTAGTCCTCTACCGGAAGGGGTATCATTATGGGATGCGTTTTACTGTAGTAATTACACAATCATGGCCTTAAGTTGAGCTTTGAAATTGGGGCACAGGATCATTGTTTGTTTCCCATTATTGTTCACATCATTTTCCATAACAGTGTTTGTACAAGCAGGGCTTAAGGCAGACATAGACATTAATACAGAAATTCTTGACAAAAGGTCTGGGGCTTGCAGCCTCTTCCCAGATCTGTGTTCTATGAGATTAGTCAAACATTCTTTAATAAAAACTACCAATTCTACTAACACAGATGTGCCTCTTTTAGTTAATGTGTTATTTGAATTTATAAGTAAATCCTCTCATCTGTTATACACTTCTTAATTGACACTAATTTGCAGGCAAGACATTTCAAGCATTCAAGTGCCTCTGGAACTAACAGTACTAGAAGTGTTCCAGTAGGTGCAAGTGAAAGCCAGAAGGAAAAAGCACCAAAGTCATTGTTTAAAAGAACAATCATAATTAAGTAATGAAAAGTAGGTTATGATGATATAGTTTATTTGCGAAGTAGTATATGCGTGAAAGAGAAAACTATCATAACATTGTATCTGTAAGCAACGTGTCAGTGGGATGTAGGTCAACAGATATACAGAAGCACTTGAAATGACAACACAGGATTGGGATTACATTTAGATCCAGATCGGGGGTAGTGCTGGAATAAGAATGAGGTACACTGATTTTGGTGAGAGGATAGGGCTTGTGTTTGAGATGAATGACGTGTAAAATACTTGTACTTCAAGCACACACCGAAAAAATAGATTTGCACTCTTGAATTTGTGAGAATTGGCAACGGTAATGGCACGTGTGTGAGTGTGAGTGGGTGACAATGACATAGACAGCCTGGCACCTTGTTCGGACAGGGCAGTGGGAATGACAACCCCTTGAACTCTCGATGTGAGCTTAGGAACAGTCCTGCTGGGTGCGCTCCTGCCTGAAGTGGAGAGGTGTCAAAACAGACACCCCTGATGATATACTGTGCCATTGCTGATGGCTGGGACTTGCGATATTTCCTTCTTAAATTGTTGAGGAGGACGGTAAATCCTTAAGTCCTTATCCCACACCCGAAGTTCAACCTGCCAAAAATATGTGCAGAGCAGAATCATGGTGGTAAATGTTTATGCATATTTTTTCCACCTTTCTGCGGTTAGGCAATTGCATAGATTATACTGATTCTCTTTAATTACGATAGTTTGAATAAATTAGACATTTATTAAATGCTTCTTTTTGTGTGTCAAGGGAGGCTTTAAGCGGCTGTGTTTTGAAAATGAAATATGCTTACATTTTCCCAAAGAGCTAAAGCTGTCATAAATGTATTACTAGGGCCAAGGTGCTTTTTAAACATATAACCTTCCCCTTATGAAACGCAGTGCATGAGAATTTGCATAATTTTGAGCTCAATCCATTTAAATGTGCCAACTGCAGAGGAAAATAAAATTTGACATCTGCGTACCAGTATACAGCATGCCACAATTTTTTTTAGGTAGCCTATTTATTTTCTTAATTTCTTCACTATTTACCTGTATTTATTAGCCAGTAATGTAGGATGAGCAGTTATTTATTTATCTTCCGCCTCTTGAATCCTACCGGGGCCCTAGGTAGGGCCAGAGGCGGACATCCCAGTTCCAGAAAGTAAAAGTCCTGCCATATATTCTTTCTACCTGTGCACTTAACACAGGTGATATCACTAATGATCTGATCTACCTGGCTGCTGAGGATGAGCTGCTTTACTAAATGGTTGGATCAAATACCTGGCAGGATGTTACTGAGCTGCTGTGGCTGGACAGTATGTGTATATTCACATTCATGTATATTCTGGACCTTGGTGTTTTATGCCCCCAATGCTGCCTGGAGGGCACTAGAGTTAGGCATGGGTTAGGGTTGGGGTTAGGTTTTAGGATTAGGTGCCTTTAAGTCAGCGATGGCAGCGTTGCCTGGAAAGCGACGTTGGGGACATAAAACACCATTGAGCGAGGTATGTTGTATGCTGTTTACTGTCTCCTATGTTGAGTGCTATAACACTGCAAATTTCTCCTTTGGGAGACTTAAAGGTTAGTCTTATCTTATCTTAAACAATATTGCAATTGTAGATAGGAAATAGGACAGCACTCCAGATTTACTTTTCATCACGTGGACATTTCAAGCCAGATGCCCATGTTTAGGCCAGAGCATATACGATATATAAGATGTGTGATTTATTTTCTTCAGATTATGCAGCACGAGACATATTATGTAGTACCTCTGTGCTGTACATCTAGTCTGTAACAGTGTTAAAATCGTTGTTGTGCCTTTAAATGTCTGTTTATGAACTGTTGTGTGTGTAGCTGCCAAAAACGCACCTTTTCTTGTTGAGGTGTCGAGGGCACATCCAAGACTCCGAGAGTGAGTGGCTTGCTCATGAAGCCAGAGTAACTTTGTGGTGTTTATGCAGAAGTTCTGTGCGCATTCTGTTTGTGGAAGACTGGCGTGTGAGAGCTTAGGCTGCTTTAGTCTGTGAGACCAAACAAACGCATAAGCACAACAAGTGATCAATGACTTCTCAGAGTTCATACAGGGGGCACCGGCAAGGCTACCAATGCCGGCTTAACCACCAAAGGAACAAAGACCCTGACTACCTTCTCCATCTTTCTCTGCAACGATGAGGCACCACAGCGGGTTCAATGAAACCACCAACCGACATTGATCATCAGCACATCAAAGTCCCTCTAGTAAATCCGTCCTTTTTTTCAGACATTTGGAGTATTGATACCTAGTGCCTCTCCAAGGGGAACTGCTGGTTGAAAACCGATATCCCTCTTAGGCGGGGGTCTGTGGGACCGACCCTATGCAGGCCCGGGTGAAGTCGGAGGGGTCCTCGATATCTCAGTGGACACTGGGGTCAGGCACAGGAGTTTAGCTCTCCAGCCTTTCACCCCCCCAACACCCCACCCCCAGTTTCCAGACTGTTCTGACGAGTTCAAAGTGGGTTCAGCCTCCTCAACAAACTCAACTTTGTTGATCTGGTGTTGTCATACAGTGGTCAGCACAGAGATGTCAATTTTAATTCTGAGTCAAATGACATTTTACAAACAGAAATGCAACACACAAAAACACATGCATGCATGCAAGCACGCACACACACACGCACACACACACACACACACACACACACACACACACACACAAAAGTCCTGTGCCCACTCCTGTCACTACTTCTCCTGGCCTGAAGTAGCTCCTCGAAATATTTTGGTTCAAGTTCCACTGCGGCTTCCGGCTGCACTGCGGTCTCGGTTTCACCCCTCACTTCCTGTCTTGGCCCTGACGTACTTCCTCCCCTGATTTAGACACAGCTCTTTCCACACACAGAGACGCGTGATAGTAAACTCACTTTCCTCACTGGTGTTTTGGGTGTCTGGAAAATGGTCTGAAAATCCCCGTCGGCCTCACAGCCTCTCTTTCCTTAACTGCTCGCACCTCACGCTAAGTTCACGCTGCACACTGGGTATTGCGGTCCAAAGATGGGGATTTTTTATTTGTTTACATAACAATGTGGGCTGGATGCTTGGTTTGTTAAACACTGAGAGTAGCACAGCTAGAAATGAAAATTGCTGAAATGCAGCAAAACATTCACATAATCACAATTGCAACTTTACATAGGTTACCGTTTTTTTTATTAAGCTGAATGAACTCATGCAGGCCGGGCTCGTCTACCACTAGAAGGAACTTGCATCAGGCACGCAAATGAATGGGTTAAAAATACTGCTTCTGGTGCAGACTTGGACATAAATACACAATGTGGTTATAGCGTGCCTATTTTTGCTGGTTTTAAAGTTTCGGAAGAGAGAGGGTGAGAGAGATTTTAATTTTAATGCTCTTGTTATGCAATCCATAGACTAAAGATGCCACTAAAAAACAAATCAGTGTCACTTTTTCATACACATACTGGCTGGCAGTTCAGTTAGATTAGACACTGATTTAAACAAAATGAGTGATTATCAAAGCAGGAGACGGTCCTAACTAACCAAACACACATAGCTGAAGAGCTTTTATGATATACTCACTAAAAGCCTTGTGCTGCATAATCAAGTAACAGTTACTGGCAGCACAAAACATGCCGTCTATTCCCCAGACAATGAACTTTAGAACACCAACTACACTGCCAATGTCTGTGGGGGATTCTTTTTAAGGCCAGACATTCAATCAAATCCTACAGTCTACATCCAATTACATTAAACAGCTGAAACCCAAGAGCCCTTGAATGAGTGGAACGATGCCACCCGTCCATGTTTTATGGACTACTGGGGACGACAGACAGGAAGACATTCCTCAGTCCTCATAGTTCTGGGTGAGGAACTGCACGGAGGCCACCGGACGTCGCAGCCCGAATCTGCCAATAAATGCTTGAGGCTCCCAGTTCCCTAAAACAGAAAACAAACAAGACAAATGCATACCAGCTTATAAACATGTACTGCATACCAGCTTATAAACATGTACTGCATACCAGCTTATAAACATGTACTGCATACCAGCTTATAAACATGTACTGTACTACATGGGCATTTGTATCCATCAATTACACAGCATTCAGCATTCATATGACACACAGTGTTCACTATAACTGACGAAACCCAATTATTTACCTATTTTATCCATACTATTCTTATATTTGATATATTCAAAAATGACCTTCAACAAGCACTGCAACTTGAGGGCCTGCATAGTCTGATTGGGAGAGAAAAGTAAAGGCCTAAAGACTAAATATTTGCACAAAATCACACTTTTAATTAAGTACACATGTTCTTATTAGTCTTTACACACCCAGGACAAAATTTGTTGCAACAACAAATAAATTTGAGACTGAACGAATTTCATCCATGGTGCATAGATACTATTTTGTCCAAAAATTCAGACTATATCTGGAATGGCCCTAAGTTTCAGGGCCTCTCTCTCCCTCTCTCTCTCTCTGTCTCTGTTGGCCTGTGGGTCCAGACTGAGAGAAGGGCTGGTGAGAGCAGCACGTGGCCCTGAGCTGTGACTCAGTGTGAACAGCACTGCTGAAAATAAAACATGTTGCCGTAATCCTGGAGGTGGGAACGCGAGGAACACTTTTTGGCAAGAAGGAATGATTCAGTCGCCTGGACCGTGTTTTTGTGTTCTGTCCTCTCTCCTTCTCTCTCTCTCTCTCTCGCTCCATCCCCCTTTTAAGCAAACACCAGACGGCCATCCGGCTGGTATGACAATATCATTTTATCAATTTGACAATGGTTTCAACCCCACCACCCCTACCCCCAGCCCCCCCCCCCCCCACACACACACACACACAAACAGATCAGAATTAGACTTCCAAGGCAACAACTTGGCATCTTGTCCTTCAGAAAAAGGTAAACTTTTGCACCATAAACAAAGCCTTGGGCCTGCTAGGAGCCGAACACCGACTGACAGACACAAAGAGCCAGGGAGTGCACAGATAGTACACAAACTATGAGCTATTTTACCATCTACGTAAAATGTACCCCACTAGATCATGTAAGTCTGGCCATTTCAGATCTTCAGAGGAAATAAGGTTGTTACTATGAAAAACACTTTATTAATATCATTAAGGTTTGATATGACATCATCTTCTCTACAATCACAGTGGAGAGGCGGTGAGAGAGGAAGCATGATTGTGGTCTAAAAAATGCCCAATGAAATAACAGGATGAGAGAGTGAATTTATTTAGCACATCAATCAGCAAACAAATAGACATGGTGATGAGATCTATCTTTGTGACTCGGGAAACCCCATGTAGTTCAAAGCTGCACAGCAGACCACATCCTGGAAAGAGCAACTGTGTGCGCGTGTGTAGAAAAGGGCCTGTGTGTGTGTGTGTGTGTGTGTGTGTGTGTGTGTGTGTGTGTGTGTGTGTGTGTGTGTGTGTGTGTGTGTGTACACATGTGTTGGCTGGTGTAACTCTGACCCTGTACTGTAGGCGAGAGAGCGCAGAGATGGCGAGGCACAAACACAGTGAGGACAACCACAATTTCTTACTCTCAGCCACTGAGTGCATGTGAGCCATGGGGGTTGGGGGTATATACCCCAGCGGCCTGTCTGCCACACTACTTGACAGGAGAGGCTGGCAGTGAATAAACAGGTGGCTCGAGGGGCCAAGCCTGCCAAAAAGATATGAAAAACAAAATAAAAAAAAATGCCATGGAAATAGTCCATGGTGTCAATGTCTCCCTAATTAGGATTGATTACCCTTACATGCCATGTGAAATATGATGTGTTATGCAGGGGGCTTGGCTCAGGCACAGGCTGCTGTATTAGCTTCTTAGTGATATTTGCAGATGACATACCAATCCAGTGACACAAGCCTCTGGTCAGAGGAAAGCAACCCAGGAAACGGAGAGAGACCCGGGCAAGGCAGCTGAAATTCAGCAAGTGAAATGAAAAGAGAGAGAGAGAAAAAAACTAATATAACATGAAGGACAATGGAGGCTCCAGATGGGTCCCATGGAGAGAGAGAGAGGGAGAGAGGCCAAGGTCTCCAATTCAGGTTGGATGAAGATGTTACCTCAGTTGAACTTATCACATTTGCCCACTACAAAACATACACACACACACACACACACACACACACACACACACACACACACACACACATACGCACATGCACACGCACACACACACACTTTCGGATCTCACAGGTATTTCTATGAGAGACAGACACAGAGAGAGAAAGAGAAAGAGATAGAGAGAACAAAAGAAAGAAAGAAAGAAAGAAAGATAGGGAACGATAGCGAGAGTAAAACAGAGAAAAAAGTTATTCTGTGGCATCTGAGAGAGACTGAGGACCCATGTGTGTTCCAGACACACACACACACACACACACACACACACACAGAGTCAGTCACAGGCAAACACATGAGAAAAACAAGTGTC
>NW_027468848.1:35929292-35931792 GCF_046254945.1 Alosa pseudoharengus
CCATCACACACAGACAAGCACACTATACCTCCATCACACACAGACAAGCACACTATACCTCACACTATACCATCACGAAATACTGAATTGAAATGACTGAAACTGAATGTGAAATATGTTGATTCCTGATAAAATAAAATAAAATTGACTCAGTGATGTTGTGGAATCATATAAAGTGCATAAAGGCTAAGTGTGTGTGTGTGTGTGTGTGTGTGTGTGTGTGTGTGTGTGTGTGTGTGTGTGTGTGTGGCTGTGTGTGCATTTGCATGTGTGTGTACAAGTGTATGTGTATGTGTATGTGTATGTGTATGTGTATGTATGTGTGTGTGTGTGTGTGTGTGTGTGTGTGTGTGTGTGTGTGTGTGTGTGTGTGTGTCTGTATGTGTGTGTGTGTGTGTGTGTGTGTGTGTGTGTGTGTGTGTGTGTGTGTGTGTGTGTGTGTGTGTGTGTGTGTGTGTGTGTGTGTGTGTGCGTGTGTGTTTGTGTGTCTGTCTGACTGGAGGCCTGATTAATGATGGGATCAGTAGGTGGGTGGGCGACTCCAAGCTGGCCATTACTACACTCCACACTGTTGCAAATGGCTTCAATTACTGTGCTGAGGACTCTGCTGAGGCGGCAATATCAGCTGGCAGCTCAGGAGCGCTCCAGAGAACCAGGCGTCCACCCCACAAGGGCTACTGTACTCTACTCTATGTGTGTGAAGATGGACTTTCACCTTCCTGACCTCTCTAAACAACTACAGTTAGGAACAGAAAGTACAGCTGGAATGTCAGAACCACCATCATACACTTGTGGAAACAAAATGAGAGTGGATACCGCTGTGTCTAGATGCTGTAGTCCACCTGTTATGATCATTCACCATGTGAATGGTGAAGCTTATAGAGTTCATGACCATAAAGCGAGTTTCTGGTTTGTGTCAAAATTACTTTGAAAAGTGTTGATTTTTTCCTCCCAATAAATGTTGAGATACTGTTGAGACACAATTCATCCACGACATGTACTGTATTTGTCATTCATTTTCAGCTAAACCTTGTAAGTGATGCTGCATACTATCCTACTACATGAATGACATATGTTGCAAAGATATTAGGCAAACTACTATCTTCAGTCTGTTATTTATTGTATAAGACTAACCTCCGATTACAAAATTGTGACACTTCCCACAGCCTTAGCACGGAGGAGCTAAAAGCAACCCGAGAGCCTCTCTTTGTACCCCGCTGCACATTCTCTGAGATGGCATTGAGGCTTGGTTGCCACAATGCCAGTCTCACCTCCAGGCTGGCAAAGGGGTGGCCCGTGTCCTTGGCTGTTGGTACACACTGTCCATGCCAACTGGCAGATAAGTGACACTAGCACCCGGTCCCGTGTGTGTGTGTGTGTGTGTTTGTGTGTGCCCACCCACGCCTTGCCCTCGTCATCGAGGTCTGTGGAACCCCTGGCACGGTCACGAGCATTGACACACTAGGCCCTGTGGGCTTGCCGAGGGTGCGGGGATTCCCCACCACCATCGTGGCCACGCCCCTCCTGTCCACAGGCTGGGTACGTGCCCTCTGCTCCGCACCCCTCCCTGCCACTTGTGTAATGACCAGCTGTCCCTGTCCATTTGCTGACCCACATTTCATACCAAAACACACACACACACACACACACACACACACATACATACGTGCGCACATACACATGCACACACATACACACACCCACTCACACAAACACACAAATGCATGCACACATAGATACACACACGCTTACACGCACACATACAAACACAGGTACAGAAAACACACACACACACACACACACACACACACACACACACACACACACACACACACACACACACAAAAACACACAAATGCATGCACACAAATACACATTTATACTAATTTATACAAATACCATATAATGTTTAACAAATAAAATACATACTATGTACACTCCTTTTACTATAAGACACAGATTGATTTGATCAGACTAGTATATCCAGTCACACACACACACACACACACACACACACACACACACACACACACACACACACAACAACAAGTTGCCACCGTGAGGATCGCTGCCCCACCCACTCCAGAGCCCCTAACTGCCCCCTCACTCCCCCGCCCATCCCCCCACCCCAAATCATGTCATTGGTCTGGGCCTGCGACAGTTGCCACGCCGACATCCGCAGATGAAAGCGAGGGCCAGCGTCAGATCAGAGCCGGCAAATCGAGTCAGGCGCAGGGGCCGGTGGAAGTGGGAAATGGTCATTAGGAGTCTCCACACCCACGGCCCCAGCGCTCCTCACCCACCAATCACCTCAATTAGTGTCAGCCGCCCTGAGGGATGTCCTCTGGTGGCGCGCCACGGGCCGGGGAGGCGGACGGACGCGGACACTAACGATGGAGCGGAAGAGCCGGCTCCACGCCGCCACCGGCCCGCCACCGGCCCGCCACCGCTCCCGGGATCTTGTGGCGTTTCCCTGCTGTCTTTGCTGAGGCAGGTTAAA
>NW_027468848.1:35936792-35948732 GCF_046254945.1 Alosa pseudoharengus
TTTGGCGCAGGTGCTTGGCCTTGGTGGGGGGTTTTGGGCTTAGATATGTCGATGTGCCCCCCGTTTGGGATCCGGCAATATTTAATATCTTGAGACAAAGACAATTCCCAGGCAAATTAAGTCTGTGATTGGATTCAAGAATGACAAGTTCCCATATTATTAATTGTACATTAACTTCCAGTTGCCTAGGAACGGTGTTCGCATAGAGCACAAATGAATAGTGTGCTTTTTTTAATATGAAAGGGCATACCTACATTTGTCATATTTAAACCCTTATTCTTAAGGTGCTTGTGGTCAAACACAGACTGTGAAAAAAACAGCAATGAGGACTATTTTCCTAATAGATTTCATTCTTTACTGCTATAAGGCCGTATGGTTACGTGGGTGGACAACATGGGGTCTGCTTATTTGAAGTAACCATTCATTAGACCTAAAACTCTCCTATAATATCAGTCGAAACCCCAAAGACCAACTTAATATCACTTTCCATTTGAATTTCAGAGATTATGACACATGTACAGTAAGTCATTCAGGCAGGCAGCATAGAACAATGCACTCAGTGAAACAGTGTTTTCTCTCATTGTTCACTCCCCCTGATCGCCCCCTACAGGCTGTCAGTGGAACACCTCCCAAAAGTATCCCTTGTGGTCATTAGGAATTGAACATGGAGAGTAATGGAGAGTTATGATGAAGCATTCTCACAGTTTCTCAATTTTATTCTGAAATTGAACTTTATTATTTCAGACTGTCCACTGTGGTGGAGAGAGCTCTACAGTTTGCGCTGATCTAAAATATGTTCTGGAGGGAGCTTCTGCTGAGGCTGGTTGCTGTTCATCATGACTAGAAATTATCATTCACAAAACATCATATCGAAAGATCACACTTTGGCACATATCCTGTGAACTGCTTTGTCCATTACAGAGAAAAAGAATATGCGGACACCTATTCACCCAATATCCATTCACATAATAATATGACTGTATGAACGACATGAACCCGTTCACTAGCATAACACATATATAATCAATCCATCATGTCTGCAGGTACAGTATGCTCAGGTTCAGCATACAACATTAACTGTATTGTATTTAGTCAATAAAGTAGTTACCCAATGTCTAATCTTTCCATGACATTTGTGTGCTAATATTATCATGATGCTCTAAATGGTCTAATGGTATCAAAAAATAACAGATTGTGGAGAGCAGAAATAATGTGTACCATTATGCCTAAAATCATGGACAAATGTTGATGTTTGAGTTCACAGTAGTGCCAAAAAGAAGTAAAAAAAACAAAAAACAAATCCCTACTCACAGTCCTGCACAACACTTGCTCTTGCACTGGCATTAATCTTTCACTCTTTCTTAGTCATGCACTTGAATGTTCAAATGAAGTTGCATAAGTAGCCTAGAGTGACTAAGGTAATATTACATTGTCATTACATTTAAGAATATTGCAACTTGATAAATCTGTGTGTATACCATGACAACTTACATTCATCTAACAAAATGAGATGAATCACATTATATGTGCTAATGTATTTTATATTACATTAGCATTAGCTTGTTAGAGGGTGATAACATATTGGAAAAACACTTTTTCTCACAGGAAGTAGACAGCTATAAATATATCTTAAGTGTTGGTATTTCATTTAATGTCTGTAAACATAAATATGCATAGAGAGCAATCTTTGTTCTTGCATACATTGCTTTCAGAGAGCAACCCTCTTCTATGGAAATCACGAAGGACCTACCAACGCAGCCTAAAGCATAAAGACGCTGCGTACTGCCTCTGTCAAAGCACATGAGTTAAAACTTCAGGACATAATGATCGACAGAAAGAGAGAGATAGAGGGAGAGGAGTGCAAAAAAGAAAGAAAAAAAAAACAGAAAAACAGACAGAAAGAAGGAAAGAAAAAACAAACACCCGCTTTATTTAGAATAACCCAAGAGTTGCACAGCCTGCGGAATCCAAGCCTGTCGTCATGGCAACACGTAGTCAACAGTGCTCAGGGAGCAAAAGGCACATGGTTTCCCACTTGGTCTGTGAGGCAGCAGCTCTCCCTCACCCCGCGCACAGAGCCGACTGCCCTCTCACTCCAGGGTATTCGAAGGAGAATGTTATTCGCATGTTTTAAAACAGCAAAAAACTACAAATGTGTGTGAACAACGCATGCACAGAATGAAATTCAAACATGTTGCAGTGTTTAACAGTTTGATAAAAATGTCTTTTGTTCTTGTCTGAATGCTGTGCAGGATAGTAGGAGGTGCCTTGGTTGGCATTTTTCCCCCCTAGACCTTTTAGCTATCTCACCAAGAAATTGCTCAAGTATTGATGCAGTCATTCATCCAAATCAACGTCAACTTCAGTCAACAAACTAATCAACGGCACACTCAACGTGTCATTACCAGTTAAATTTGCTTCCAGCATTTGGAAGCCCTATGACCTGATGTTCCTAGAACCCATTTTCGCCCAGAGCCTCAGAGGGGAAGAAAAATCTGCCCAACCGCAGATCCCAACCAGTGATTCTTCTTTCAGAGATGAGGAGAAACTAGAGGCCCTTGGGGTTTGGACAGAGAAGGACGTGTGGTTGTCTGTCGCGCCGTGAGCTTGGATCACAGAGACGGTGCCCAGGGAGAGTCACTCTTTTTCGTGACATGAGCGCCGACCCCTGTGGAGACCACACATGGGGGGGGCGGCCCAGGCAGGAGCAGCGTTAAGAGAGGCCAGCTCATCCTCGGACTCCCACTGACATCTCTACAGGAGCAGCGTTAGGACAGGCCAGCTCATCCTCGGACTCCCACTGACATCTCTACACATGCATCAGATGAGCCGCTTTCAAATTAAGCACATATGCCTATCCATGAGGTATACAAGAGCCCTGTCTAATTTCATTATCACTTCAAGTAAAACATTTTTGATTTAAAACAATACATCTCTATAGCGATGGATTTTGTGTGTAGCTTATCATCTGTCCTTTGTTTGCAAGATGCCATAATGAACAAGTTGAATGCAGAAGGATCACATGTGCATCTGAAAAGGATGAGTTATCATCACACTAGCCGCTTTTGATGCAGCTTTACATTTCATCTGGCCCACTAGCGCTCCGTTTCTTGTGGGTTGTGCTGCATCCACGCGGGCCCACATAACGCATTTCATCTGACTAAAGGACCCGGGCGCCGAGCGGCCGAGTCTGATCCGAAGCTGCATGCAAAGCCCTTTAACGCCCTCCCTCAGACACCCTCGGATGGCTTGCATAAGAGGCGTTGTTCGTGGAGCGAGCGAGCGAGCGAGCGAGCGCGGGGCCCTTCCATTGAGCCGGAGCGCGGGCGCGGGATCCTCCAGCAGGCAGGCAGGACTCACCTGGTGGGAGGGCAGGTGGGTGGAGGAGCGAGAGAGAGAGAGACAGAGAGACAGAGAGAGAGAGAGAGAGAGAGAGAGAGAGAGAGAGAGAGAGAGAGAGGGACAGAGAGAGAGAGAAAGAGAGAGAGAGAGAGAGAGAGAGAGGGACAGAGAAAGAGAGAGAGAGAGAGGGAGAGGGATGAGGGAGGGGAGGGGAGGAGAGCGGAGAGGAAGGAGGGCCGGTTATCAGGGATGCCCGCTTTTGCCCACCCACCCCTGTCCTCGTGTGTGTGTGGGTGAGATCTTCCCTTTGTCAGCATGGCTTACTCATGCGCTGCCCAGGCAGCTACAGTACACTCTGCAAGCACACACACACACACACACACACAAACGCACACACACACACACACACACACACATACACACACACACACACCTCCTCCTCCTCCTCCTCCTCCATCATCTAATTTTCTCTCGCTCATTCTCTCTCTGTTTCTCTGCAACCACTCACTTTCCCAGAATTCCACCTCTCTCTCTCTCTCTCTCTCTTTCTCTCACTCTCTTTCTGTTCTTACGCCCCCTCCAAGCCCACACCTACAACAGTGAGTGGCACCCACACTGCCATCCCCCACCCCATAAGCCTCCCCTCCCCTCCCATTCCCACCTCCCTTCAGAACTCAGCGACTCCAAGGCCAAGGCCGCATGGCAGAGTGGAGAGGAGCGGAGAGGAGTTGCACTGCGCCGGAGCCTCTCAGTCGGGGCTAACAGACGGGGAAGAGCAGAGCGAGAGTGGGACAGATGGCGTTCACAGCTCTATTTCTGAGGCTGGACTTCCACCATATCCATCCCCTGCCTGCCTCTATCTTTTCCTCCCTACATCCCTCTCTCTATCCCTCCCTCATTGTCCCCTTCCTTCTCCTCCTCCTCTCCCACTCAACCCAAAGTCTCTGTGTAGCCTCCTCAACACTGCCTGCCTCACCCCTCAATCTCATTCACTGTTGGCGGCAGGGGCTGTGAATTCGCAAGACGACAAACACGCTTCGCTTGGAGAGCAGACATTTCGAGGCTCAGCTCTCATGAAAAGCAGTGTTTCAAAACTAGCCATTTGGTTCCTTTCACACATGAAAAATGGAGTTACATAATCAACACATATATTAATAGCTCCGGTTCCATATTCTGTTTTGTGATTTACAACAATCTTGGGGGCAAAATTAAATGACTGAGACTACTACTATGACTTCAGATCATTTGATTCCATTAAGAATGACGATCACTATATGATCGTCATTTTACATGCAATTTACATGTGTGTTTAACGCACTGATTGTATAAAAAAGGTTCAACGCCATTCTTAGCATCTTTATCAATCTACACTGAGAATTCACACTACCACATAAATGACTAAATTTACTACAAACACAATAGCACTTGACTTCTATTAAATTGTTATTGGGAGTCCTAGTTAGTGTGTTTACATCCACCACATATGCTTAAGTCAACACATTACACACTAAAACCATTCTAATGGCAAATGCACTCATGTATGAGAAACACTGTGATAGGCCTGACCTACTGGTAGCTGTAGAACTCAAACAAAAGAATGGGCTTCATGGGGGGCAGGGCAGCAGTGGAGTAATCTAAGCTAAAGCAGACCATAATACATGGCTGAGCTGTGGTGGTGATGATGACGATGATGACGATGATGATGATGATGATAATAATGGCCCTGCCTGGACCTTGAGTGGCCATCAGAGTGGGGGAGTTGCTACACGCTCTGCTTCACTGCCCACCGCTGGTTCCTACAAATTAACTCGCCTAACGAGTCCTCCAGCACTCTAACAGCTCGAGTGAAGCGAGCCCATTTTCCACTTAGTAATGAACACAGTTCAGCTCTACACAAACAGTCCAGTTAATAAAGTGGACTCTTCTCACCGGTGCCAGCGCCAGTGTCACTAGCCGGCATGTCACCCCCTGGGCCCACACACACACACACACACACACCCACACAGTGTGAGACAGAAAGTGAAAACGATGTGACACTGGTGATTCTCATTAAGGCAGATACTTTATTACTCACACCACTGGTTTAAGAAATTACCACCCAAAACCCATTAGTAGAGTTTGAACATTCAATATAAATGGTAGGGAATTAAGCAAGTAGATGGGGAGTTTGACCACTGATTGTGCTGAGGCCTTCTTGGACTCCACAGTCTGAACCTGCTGTACCAGAGTGCAAAGCCCCCAGATCAGAGCCCTTGGGGGACCGACTTGGGTGCTCACTCGATAATGCTAATTGTCTCGTCGAAACTGCTGTGGCTCGTTGGTCACTTAATTGTTATGTTCTTTCTGGCAAAGCTCGGAGCAAAGAGAGCGGGCGCAACTTGGTTTCTGCCGCGTTCAGTCGCAGCGCTGACAAGGGAAGCCCCCGGACCGAGTTCCCAAGGTAACAAACAGCGTGAGTCGGCAGGCAGGAGATGGGGGCTGGCGGACTGGCTGACTCATTTCGAGGGAATCCTGGAACGCAACAGCTGCCTACTCACCCTCACCCCCGACAGTATCGGCACCAGCTAGCAAACAAAGTGGTGCCAGGTCACCCCTACACACACACACACACACACACACACAGTCATGTACTGTAAATAACACCGCACAGTCACGTACACAGAGACCCTTTTCTCTCTCAGATTGACTTACACAGAGACATCAGGTGATGTGTAAGCATGTACATGTGTTTGCTAATCAACATGAGCATATTCAGTGACATGTCATGTTTCTGTGTTCTGTTCCGATGATAACTATGGACAGTGCTGGATTGGAGCTAGAAGAACTCCTCATCCTGGGCCCTATAGCACGTCCAGAAAAGTAGCTCTCAAAACTTTCTCACCACAGGACTGAGTAGAACACCAAGGTTACTGAAAACAGAACAGGCTTCGTGCGCACACTGCTGTTGTGTAGCAGATAATGAATCTGGTAATTAGGCAGTGCCAGTAACATCCTGTACAATGTTTCTGCATTTGAACTGGGTGAGCCAACTGCAGCAATGCAAATATGCCGAGCCAATTGAGTCAGATATTCCAACTGAAGTGATGCAATTCGGTGTACTTCACACCACCAGATTAGTATATCAGCTTCCAAAATCCAACATTGGCTGCAAAATTTCCTTTTGTGCGACCTGTTGGACTTAAGTGAGGGGGTGGCGTCGAGGAGGAGTAAGTTCATTTTGGGGGCGGAGACCCTCCAATTAAAGGAGTGTCAATTAAAAGGGCCATTATTGGGGTGGTGGGTGGTGGTAGGGGGGTTGGATTAGGGGGGGGGGCTCAACAGGCGTGTAATTAAAAACTCCTAATCAGTTCAAGGTCAAGTGATTCCTGTCGGAGTGGATGGCATGGGTGTGGGGGCGAGAGCGGGATCGTGGGGATAGGGAAATGAGGGGGCACAGTGCAGGACACCCCGCGTGACAGGACCGCTGACAGGCCTGCCCACTCGCTCACCACCACACACGGCATGGGCTGGCACGGCACGGGAGCCGCACTGGCAGATATGCCAACCTCAGCCAACGGGGGGGGGGAAAGAAGGAGAAGGGAAAAAAAGACAATCGGTGATGGCTAAAACAGGCATCGCTAACAAGCTAAAAAAGACATACCCACTATACTGTATGTGATTATGCAAGCTCCTGTAAATGCTGTGAACACACAGATGCACAGCAGGCTGCTGTACTGGCAAAGTAAAAGTTGGTTATCTGGGAATAAATCCTTTCAAGATCACAAGATATGTACAGTGCCATACAGGCAAAGTAAAAGTTGGTTATCTGGGGGGGGGGGGGGGTACTCTGCTCAGAACACAGGTAAGAAGGTAAAAATAAGGGTCGGTGTGTGTGAGGTGAGATTTATCTAGCAAAATCCCTTAAGAACAACATGCTGCCGGAAGGCTGTCTTCACCCTAGCACACTACGCCAGCAGACTGTGTTGAACGGGCAAATCCTTTGTTCCATTGTTATTGACACTGTAGCAATGCACTGAAGCAACAGTGCAAAATCACAGACACCGACTACAACGACAATACATGTCGTCTGTCTTTCATACATAAATTAGCACAATCAACCGACTTTGCAGTGATTAGACAGGTAGAAGATCAGGAGAGGATGGTGAGTGTGCTTTTGAGCCTCTCTCTCTCTCTCTCTCTCTCGTCCTCTCTCCCCTCCTCTCTCTTGCTCTCTCTCGTCCTCTCTCTCTCTCTCTGTGTGTCTAATGATGAGAGCGCACACAAAGGGACTGAAGAGTCGTCAGCAGGCAGCACTGTTTTTGAATCGCTGCCGCTGTCAATGTTTAATTCTTTTATTATAATTGAGATGGAGATGGCGCGAAGGTTACGGTAACCGCTGGAAACCAGTCCCACTTCACATGCAGGTTAATGAACCACAGGTCCCATGGGAGATGGAGTATGCTGTTAATTTGACAAACGTGGGAAATAAATGCTTTTATGCTTTTATTGATGGTGACCAAAAAACGGCCTTTGGTGGAATGAAAGGTTTTAGTCTTATGTGTGCTTCGCAAGCCGCTACCGTCACTGCGGAAAAACAATGATGCTGAATGCATTTGTTGGAAGAAAACTAAGTACATAATTGTTTGAATGGTAATTACAAGGGCAAAATGCTTCTTTGTTAATTCCATAATTTTTCACCTGTGGAAATCATACTATGAAAACACACAATGTAATTGCCATACTCACATACACATTTGAATTTTTTTCTCCCGAGAGAATGAGACATTTAAAAAAAAAAAAAAAAAAAATCAAAATTTAAATAGCTCTGAATAAAAAATGGAGGCTACAGTGGGAATTCTGCGATGCATGAGAAACAAACAGAAGAGTGCACACTCGTCTTTCGCCAGAGGGAAGAGGAAGTGATCCTCGTTCCTCTCCCCTTCCCTCACCTCCGAACACGGCACTCTCAACACCGCGCAGCAGTGCTCGGCAGTCGAGGCCAGCACCAAAACACTGCGAGACAATAACCTTGCACTTGCATTTGTTTAACACACTAAGAGGCCTCTCTCTCTTTCTTTCCCTCTCTCTCTCTCTCTCTCTCTCTCTCTCTCTCTCTCTCTCTCTCTCTCTCTCTCCCTCCCCCTAATGCCACACACACTGGCCTCTGACACATGGCCTTCCCAGTGTTCCCAGTGCTGTTGCTGTGAACCATGGCTATGGCTGGAGATGTATTGCCCTGACGGCGGTTGGTCCTTAAGCGGCATGTGTTGTTTTGTGAGTTCAGTGCAGCCCCTTTTGGATGGGATGCGGGCCTGTGAACCACGGCCCTCTTAACCTTTTGACCCCATTGCTCATTCCTACCTGTGAGCGTAGCTGCGCTAGCGAGGAGCGGTGCGGAGACACGGCCTTGCCACTCAGCCCTGTGAGCTGTTTCTACTCCTGTAGAGTGAGGGTAGCAGAAAAGGGGGTGGGGGGAGCAAAGGGAGGGAGGAGTTAGGAAGGGGGGGGGGGGGGCAGAAAGAGAGAACTATTTAATCCCCCCCAAAGGAACTCCCCTCTCAACCCCGTATCGTGAACTCGCAGGCAAAGCGCGTCGCTGCAGGCTACACCACACACAATGTGCTGTCTTTTTAATTTCATCAGCACTGAGAAATCTATACACAGCTTTGGAGTTGCACCAGAACAGCAGCAGCGGCAACGGCGGAGAGCAAGAGAGACACAGAGAGAGAGAGAGAGAGAGAGAGAGTGAGAGTGAGAGAGAGAAAGAGAGAGTGAGAGTGAGAGTGAGAGAGAGAAAGAGAGAGAGAGAGAAAGAGAGAGACAGAAAAAGTCAGAAACCAGAAATAGAATTGCCTGCTGCCTGACTAATTGTTGTTGAAGAAGTCCGCACGGCAACGGAAGATTTTACCCCCTCCCCCCCTCCCTGATGCGGTAATGGTCGATAGAACAGATCAGAGGTCTCACTGAATATTTTAGGACTCCTCAGTGTGATGTTACACAACTCACAACGAGGAAATGCATCCAACAGGACGAAGCAGCATCTTCTGCAGGGAAAGAATGCGCCAAGATGCCAACAGAGGACATTATGTTGAAGTCGGTTCAATTCACTTGAAAACAGATCACACACCAGAGGCATTGACAGTGTTAAGGGCTTCATGTTTGTTTTGGCTGTGGGTCAGCCAGGGAAATGAAAATAAGCTGAAAAATGGACATCAGGACCTGAAGGATTGTTTAGCATTTCGATTTCTTGTTAATAAAATATGCCAAGACTTTTCTGAATGCCTACGGTTAGGATAAATAAATTAAGCTCATACAGTGATCATCATTAACCATCACAAGCATTGACATGCATGATGAAGCTCTGTAGAAGCAACCAGGCATGGGTATCTTATACTGAACACAGTGCTGATACTACTTGGTCAAAGTGAGGTTAAACATTAATGACAATGTTCCTCTTTTGTACAACATTACATATCACCTATTTATACAGAGGTTTATAGAGAAATGATTAATCGAATTTGTCAATTTTAACTAGATCTCCATGTCTAAACACAGCAGCACACATCTCAAACAGCCTTTTCTGCATTAAGCATAACAGAGAGGGAGATCAAAATATGGCTCTTAAAGTTAGAGTTCATCTATTTCCATAAAGTCTGAAGATGTTTACTGTGAGGTACTTTACTGGGAAGTGCTTAAATATTTTGGCCTTGATGAGCGCGCCGTGGTTTCCCCTCCCCAGTTTAGTTTTTTTTTTAAGTGCGTTAAATGTACTCTGAAGTCTTTAAGCATGTTATCGTTGGTGTTTTTTTTTTTTTTTTACTGAGCTTTTCAGTTGGTGCTCTGCAGCTTTCTTCCTGGCACGGCATAATTGATGCTCCGTTTTTCGGCGCTGTGGGCATGAATTTGAAGCGCTGGCTATTTTGGGTGAGCTAAATTGTGGGTGAGGTGTTCGTATCAGTGTGCCGTTCCTCCTCCTCCTCACCTCATCCGAGAGGGAGAGCGATGCTCACAATGCTCCCCCTCAGCGGAGGGGCTTTCCTCGACGGCCTTCGCCTCCCTGTCTCCACCCCTCCCCCGGCTCCCTCGTCTTCATTTCTTCCTTTCTTTTTTTTTTCTGTGGCGTGTCCAGCTCTGCCAGGATTTGCTGGCTTATGCAAGACCAGGTAGGCAGCCATCAGCAGCCCCCACCTGTCTCCTGCCGAGCCTCCCTCCCTCCCTTCTCTACCCTCTCTCTCTCCCCTCTCGCTCTCTCTCTTTTTCATGGCAAGAGCAGTGCCAGAGATCCTGCTTTAAAGAGAAAGGTAACAGAGAGAGAGAAAGAAAGAGAAAGAGTGGAGAACAGAGAGAGAGAGAAAGAGAGAGGGAGACCAGCTTGTGTGGGGGAACATTGTCTGTGGCAGCGTCTACAAAATCTTCTCATGGAGGAACCGGCATTTGCTTCACAATGCTCGTGGGTGTGGAGGAGAGGAGAGGGGGCACATTTAAAAGAAGCGCCTTTATTGTGAGCGGCTCTAGGCTTGGCTGTGGATGAGATCCAAGTGTGATTTCTCCTCTTTACCCCTTGCTGTCTGTAGCATGCTAGACTGGATTATGGAGGGCTTTTGAGGGCCTGGGGACTTTTCTTGGAGAGGTGATATATCTAGGATAATGTACTGCATTATAGAATGAGACTCAATGCTGGGATGAGGGAAGGGATGAGAGCCATAGGAAGCGCTATTTAAAAAGGCTAAAATGAAATCTCAGAATTTACCTAATATATTATCGTCAAAATCCCAGGAACATGACCTGAAAAACCTTAAGCACTCTCCCAAAAACCCTCCAGAGAAAAGGTATGAGCATATCTTTTTCTGACAGTCTCTCTGTGTGTCTTGCAGAGACTGTCCACAGTACAAAAAAAAATCATTCACTGGTGCAGTGTTAAAGCACAACCATCACAAGCTTGTCAAGCCCATCAAAAGAGGAGACTTATCAAAGCCTGGCCAGATGTGTGCTGCAAGCAACCCCACTCCCTGGGAGAGAAAAAGAGAACACTCCGAAAACACAGAGCCCCCTCCACTTGACATGCTGGCCTCAGCAGCACCAGGTCCCACGCTTACAGGCTCGTGCACTGGCACAGCCTCCGCACCGCTAGCGCCCAGTGTGCCCACTAGCATTGGCCAAGCACCTCAGTCCCCTCGCCCTGGCAACCGCATCCCGGCACCATCAGCAGCAGCATCCGCGGGCTCCGGCGGGGAGGGAGGGCAGTCGCTGTGGTGAATGGCGAGAGGCTGCGAGAGTAAGCGGCAGCAGCGTGAGAGCGTTGTGCGTGGACGGGGCATGGCACCGAGCGGAGGTTTCTTACGTAAGTCTGTTCTTTCGCGGGAGGAAGAGGAGGAAGAGGAGGAGGAGGGGGAGGAGGAGGAGAAGCACGACGGCCCACGGGGCTGCACTGCATATCGGGCCTGCGAGAGCACTAACAGGGAGAGGTGAGGCCCTCGCTGGAGGAGATGGGTAATGATGACGGTGGTGGTACAGACTCACAACATGGACTAGACATGCAATCCTCATGCACATAGCCAAGAGCACCTTCACTAAGAAGAACACACACACACACACACACACACACACACACACACACAC
>NW_027468848.1:35948932-35976432 GCF_046254945.1 Alosa pseudoharengus
TCTCCCCGATGACCCTCGAGTCACTGGGCCCACGTCATGGGCTCGGAGAGAGGGCCTGCCTGGAATTTGCCAGTTAGACCGGGTCATAATGGACCCTTTCACGGGGGCCTGGTTCACCTCCGACCCCTGGAGCTGGCAGTGCGTGCTGGTTGAAGTGTTGTCCCCCGAGCCAGCCAATGATCCCGATACTGGGATGGGTGACGTTGGTCTGGCCTCACCCCTCTAATGGTCGCCTGGTGCTTTTTGACCCTGTAAATGTGGGTCTTACTTATAACGCACTACAGAAACAGGAGGGGTGTCACTAGAAACAACTCCCAACGTAATCAATGCGTAATGAATATTTTGGCAATGCCAATGACACTACCATAATCCTGTCTCTGTCAGCAGAATGACAATGATGTAAGGCCAATTATGTTTTCAGAGTTTTTTTATCGATCATGAACGTCATATTCAGCAGCAAGTCTTAACGTGTAAAAAATGCTTTTGAAACATAAGGCTTTGTCTTGGGGAGTGTGGTAATGCAATGTAGCAGACGTGGTAAAATTGTGGGAATGAAGAGCAAGATACAGGCTTTCAAACTGCTTTGCTGACCACCATGACAAGAATGTGCAATCCAAAAAATACTCGGTAGACCGATTATGCTGGAAGTTTGCCTATGTACTTCTAAGACTGAAGAGTAGGCTATGTTTGAGACCTAGGCAGATGAAAATGCACCTCACAACAGGCACAGTGTAAATTGTACTTCAATTATGTTGATGATGTTCAAGTTTTCAACATAACAACAACAAACTGCAGACACTCCGCCAATAAACTACAGAACAGTGCATTTGCAAATTAAATATGCCCCATCTTCTTAGGGAACCACCATTAACCATAGTAATGCCATTCATTAGCCAATCGTACCAATATCTTACAATACTGCAGAGTTCACCATTAAAACCATGGCCTTCAAGTCTTTTCTGTTTTCCAGTTTGCTAAAAAAAAAAAATAGACTTAGGCTATACTTATATAATCCTATTCTCCATTCAAAACACGGGGGAGATAAAGTATGGACAGCAGAACATTGTCTCTTCATTTGTCTAATGTGTTTTTCAGTAATTGCGATCTTAAATGAGCCAAACAGTATGCTGCTCCTATTCTACAAATCTGAACTAGCCTGGCTCAGACGGATCACAGCCCTAGATTCTCAAAGCAAAGAGTAATCAAACATGGCAGATACTGTTGCAACATCAAGGCCTAATAGACGATATGAATCAAAAGGTTCATGATTTTTTTCCCCCCCCATCACAGCTCCTCTGAAAACAATCTGCGTTTATTTTAACTGTCTGTTCACTTATTCCATATTATTATCAACAAGGAAAACAACTATGGTAATAGAAGTGTTGTCAATATAAGATCTGTAACTGCAAGTTCTGTCGAATTCTGTCGGAAGTCAATTCTGAAGGACCACAAACTATGTCCAACACAGTTTGTTCCTGCTTGCTATATGGTTGAGCCCATTTTTGTGTAGCAGCTATGCGGGGAACTGAAACTCGTGTTGGCCAGCATTTGCTAACAGGCTAACGACTTTACAGCCTAATTAATTTACTGGTTGAAGTTGTCACTCGTCCAATCCTTTGCTAGATGCTACCATGACTGGACTGTGTTATTCCTTAACCATCGAGCGAACCACTTGGCATAGGCTTTTAAAAACTATTAAGCGTTGTGTAGAACTATGCTATGCATATAGATCCCATAATTATGTGACCATTCATTCGGCTAACGTTATCTTCCAAACGTAACCTGAAGAGATTATTGCAAGGTAGCAACACTAGCACAACACACTAGCATTCGACCCATGAGCAGACAGCAATAAGCTACAGTTACGGCTTCCCTTTTTAGAACTCTAAAAATGTCTTGTCACACACATTATACACATGCGATAGTTTAACATCTGGAATTACAGAATGAAAAACATCATTACTTTTTGCGATGTATTGACGCAGGGTAATGTCAGTGCTAATTTACAACTGCGCTAGTGCTAGGCTAATGCTGTTAGCTGCAAAAACGAAAACAAGAAGAAACATCGTTTATTTGGATGTGTTGGAGTTTGAAGTTCACCATGTTGTACGTACCAACTCATTTTGATGGAGGATTTGATTCAATTTATTCAGGTAGTGCTTTTTGTCTCCCCAAAACACATCGCCCCGAGGAAATCCAAACACTCGAACAGTATCCAGGAAGTGCAAAAGTTTTCCTCAACTGAAAGGTCAGAGGTTAGGTGGCTTTAAACTACGGAAAGCAAAGAGGTCTAAGTGGTCAGGCGAGTTTTTAATCATAGTTTTCTTTTATCAGAGACGGTTGAGCTAAAATATCTTTGGTTCTAACGACTAACATTATATGTGATTCATGTAATGATCACTGGCACTTCTTTGCAACGTTGGAGATAAAACATGTTGACTTATGGATGTATTATTCTCATCCTACAGGTAGGCTATCAAGCCATGATGGGAAGGTCGATAGGCTACTGATTAAGTAGCCAATGTGTGTCAAGGGGTTAGTTTAAGCTACGTGGGTAAACAGCAACTTTCTTAATTTCGGTAATCTCCATTAGTCCTATGTACATTTTAATGGCATAGGCTATTTCCAATTATGTTTCCCCAACACTATCTAGAAGTCTGTCCATTTGTTGTTTTTATGGCCCATATCACCTTATGCCTACAGAGTGGTTTGCTGGAGTGGGAGAGATCTACAGGAGTGAGGAATGATACTGTTGACAAATAGGCTACACTTCTACATAGACAGATAGACACTTTTGTTTTGCATGCAGTCTTAAAGCTTAAATGAGCTATAGCACATCCGATCATTTACGGTGTCTGAAGCACTTTAGCCTATAGGCTAGGCTACTAAAGATTTATAGCCTAAGTGATTTTTACAGGTTAGATAGGCCTACATATTGTAGAAGTTAATGAAACAAAGACATGGGAGAATGTATTGTCAGCAACACAATATATTTAGTTTCTTGTTTAGCCTTTTAAATCACAGTGCAAATGGTACACAAATAACAACATTGTATTTTCTTTATTCAAGTGCTTCACAGCATAAAAACAAAACAGTTGCATTACAACAAACTTAAAAACCAAGTGAACAATGAAGGAAATGTCTCTTTCACAAAATATATCAACTGTTTCATTACAATATTCAGAGAGTAAAGGCCTTATTATAAGGCAGTAGAAAAACACAAAATAAAAGTATAACACAAGTTTATAACATACAAGTCTTATTTTGGCTCAAACGTGGATTTACTTATGAATTCAAGTTTCCCTCAGTTTGTTGGCTATTCTTTAAAAAAATAATGTGAGTAATTGTTATTATTATTAATATGTTCCATGCATAATTAACTTTCAGGTTGATGAAAAGGAAATTTACAAAACATTTTCCGTGCAGTGACATGCAAACAAGAAAAAAGGGAAGAAACTATAAAATATGGATAAAATTGAAAGTACCTCAAGAAACACACATTAGGAAAAAAATATTTTGTGATCAATAATTCATTATTGAATATCTGATACCAACACATCCAAAATGGAGTTCAGTGTGGTCAGATACTTAATTTCATCTGCCTTAATTAATAACCTTAATTAATAACCTTTGTAGTTCATACAGCTAGGCTCCGGGTCCCCCCAATCGGTGTACGCACAGTGGATGCTAAGGTTTTGATGCGGTGTGAGTTTACTCTAGGCCTTTAATGATCTGGCACAAAAGCGTCTTTGCAGGGAGTGAATTAAATAAATAAACACAGGCTGCAGAGCAGGCCAGGCTTGAACCGTAACGCTGACTGAGGTCACATTTACATTCTGTTGCCTCCACGAAACCCTCATCGAATATTGTCCGTAATCATCCAACCTTGCAACCCAATTTGGCACAAACGAGGATTGTGAAGTTTGGCGGCTGGCCGATTCCCAATAGTGAACAATCAGGTTGAGACAAGAGACTTGCGGACGGATGAGTGGGGAGCTCTCTGGCACCATTGCCACCCAAACTGAAACACGTACACTATACAGACACTTACATATTGTCTCTACATGGTCGCTTTCTTTCTTTCTCTCTCTCTCACACACACACACAGAGAGAGAGAGAGAGAGAGAGAGAGAGAGAGAGAGAGAGAGAGAGAGAGAGAGAGAGAGAGAGAGAGAGAGACTTATCAGGTAGTGGCCTCTAAAAGTGATAATACTTTTTTTTTACACGGGATTGGGTTTGGGAATCCCTTGCTTAGTTTTACTGTTTGATATTTTTGTCCATTCATATATAGTAGTGGTACAAACACAAACCACTGTTTTAATTATTGATACTATTCTTAGACACTATTCTTTTAGATGCACGGATCCCAAAAAGATTCATGGTTACAATGTAAATGTATGACAGGTTTCTAAATCTACAGGATAACAAAGTTTTTAGTGGTCATATTGTGCTTAAGACCTGATTGTATGACCAAATAATTATATGTCCATTTTTGATCTAAAATGTAATTGTATGGGGCCATAAATAGGCCTATGTTGGAATTTTAAAAAGAAAGAAAAAATGCAGAAAGAGATTATCAAGTCCTAAATCTTCAGAGGAATGGAGTCTACAACATTGCGTACAAAAATGTTGCACAATGCATTCCAACGCATTCTGTCTCCTGGGTCATATCGTAATGACATGGCATGTGTTTCAAGGTGCCAGAGGGAGCAATTTCGAAGACCACTTTCTATGCTATTGTGTTCTTTTCAGAGAATATCCTCCACCTTTTCACAAGGCTTTCTAAACACAGCTCTCCTAAAAAACAGGTTTCTTTTCCATAAATCAAAATGTGAATTCACACAAGCCAGCAGCAAATCCACAGGGCAGCTATATGATCTGTGAGCACTGCCTTGGATATTTTTACAGTTGGCCTTTCTCTCTGATCTGCCTGGCAGAACCAGAAGCAAAAATAAATAAATAAGCAAAATTAAGCCAGAAGCTGTTTTGTTCATATATGTGGGGGGAGAAAAGCTATTTCTCATACCACATATGCTGCTTCAGAAATAAAGACATCAGTACAAACCAGAATAGGCTAAAATGACACCCTCTAACCAAGACCTATTATAGCTTATAGTAAATCCTTGGAGATATTTGATGTTTACTTATATAGATTATATTTGCCCTTTTCACCTGAGAACTGAACCAGCCTCCGTTTGCCTCCCATTCCTTCAATTAGAGTGAAATGATTACTGAGATATGCTTGCTAATGTACACAGTTTTGACATTAAAGACCATTTCTCTGCATACAGGATCACAGCTGCCAAGATTTAACTTTTGGCTTCAGGCAAATTCCGATAAATGGGATGAATAATTTCACCTTACTTTTCAAAATAAAATGCAACCACTCTCAAACATTCTGGATAGGCTAAACCTCTGACAAATTGTTCCATTTGATCACATATCTGTGGCCTAACCTTTGTTTATGGCTTTAGGAAATCATGAACTGCCATTTACAACATAAAGTGTGACTACTTCAAAACAGGCCTGTGTGTCACATGAAGTTTGTATTTTACGCCTGTGAAAACATTGCAGTCTGTTTTCATTGCACAGTGCAAGGAGATTTGGTCGCGTACTCGACTGACACAAGATTCGGCAGAGCCGTTGGCCGTCTGGTTAATTGGAACTGGGTTGGAAACCTGCCAGAAAGTGGATACCGGTTCTTGCAAGACAAGGAACACTGGGCGTCAGACCAGTCGATTATTTTCAGCATGTTTTCCGTAACGTTGTTCTAACCCCAAGTAATTGCAATAAATGTAACATTTTGTATGAAGTCAGAGGCATCGTTCTGAGACATAAAAACATGACCACAGACCAACAGTGGGTCATTGCCATAGCCATACTGCCATAGCCTATCATGATATCTTGGTCAGCTCATCGACACAGACAAATCAAAAGAGAGATTGGCTGTTGTAAACTAGACTGGAGCATTGAGGACAGTGTAGACTTTGTTGGCATTCCAATTATTGGTTGCATCCGAGTTTAAGTTGAATGGAATGGAAGTCATTCAAGTATTCAACTTTGGCAGGCCTATCATTTTTCATGCTGTTTGACTTTGGTAGACTACAATTCATGGTGTAAAATTTTGAAATTAGTTGAACTTCTTAGCTTAATTTGCTTTCTGCTTTAGTTGAATTGGATTGGTCACTGATAGGTTTTCTGGCGAATATTAAAAAATAAAAGCTATGCCATGCCATCATTATGTAAACCAAGGGTGCTTACAGTATGTTTGCCATGTTTTTCCACCCTAAGGACTTTTTAAATCAAGACACACAACACATGTCTCTTTAGATTATTTTCCCGTTTATTTTTGTAATATTAGCACATTGTTTGGTGTTTCCAAGTCATTTTGAAAAAAAGTTTAGCACATAACAAATTATATTACCTATTTTGAAAATGGAGGATGTATCAAGTTTTAAACTGCCCCAATGCTCCACTCTCAGGCACACAAACTCACAAGTAACAATACAAAGTATGTACACAACATTTTTTCTCCAGAAAGAAATTGATACCCTCTCCATAAACATTTAGTCAATGTAAAAATGTGTGTTTAGGAATACAACTGTATTCATATGCACACAAGTACACAAACACAATGTAATACTGGAGCACATGGTCTTTTACATTCCAAGTAAAAAAATGTGTAATATCATATATTTAACTGTACAAAAATTCTGTCCTACATTTTTTTTTTTCATTTCAAGGGTCACCCTAGATGTTCTCAGAATAGTGACTGTGGCCTTTTCAAGTACATTAAGTTGGAGTTGGATCCTACATGAGAAATGTAGCCAAATGATCTTAGATGGCACTGGTGTAGTTGTCAGGCCTCAGCTGTCTAAAAAGAAAAAATATATATAAAAGCTAATGCAGTGGCTCTTTAAGCCAATACTTGACTGCAATGTATTTGCAGCATGAAATCCTAGAAAGGTGTGTACATCTGTTTCTGAACAGTATTTCATTTAAAACCAGCTCTATGTTTATTGTATGTGTGCTGGAGATACAGTGTGCATTGTATCCAGTAAGAGAAGTTACGTACACTAATTTTCCAGAAAATAGCCACAGTGGCAACAAAAAATACAACACATTTCACTCAAAAAGATATCTCATATGGCATTATTTATGTTTGTGCCCGGTGTTAAAACTTAGACGCATACTACAGTATGTCTGTGTTGATGCATTGTTGCTATTGCAGCCCCTTAACATCAGTGCGTGCAGTATTACTAATACTAGATGCATGCAGGCAAAAAGCAGCAAAAATGAGAAAGGCGTTTTAGAATATTGGAGATTTTAGTGGGATGCCCAAGTGCTGTGGGAATGGCTCTATGAGTTGACCTCTAGAATTAGAACTTTGCTCTGACTCCTATTGGATCAGGTTGCAGATGCTTAAGGCCTGTTTTCATTTGGTATTGCACTTTCTTGTCAAAGGCTGTATCTCCTATATTAGAAATATTTAGAAGTAATGCACCTTTAAACTTTGGGGCATCACACAGACCAATTCAGACTTGGATGGATATTTTGCTGATCATTCGTTTGGAGTGTATCAGTTGGCACGTGCAGCGAATCACTAAATTACACTACACTGAAGGTAGTTTTACTTAACAAACAATAATGGGCCTTCTAGGTGCTAGTGCAAAGCCAATGGGTATGACCACTGTGGTATAACTGTATGTCTCTGAACACCTAAGCTGTTTTTGTACTTGTAAAGGCTCTTTGAATAAGCATCCGGAAAATTTCAGTAACTCAAACCTCTGATGTTAAGACTAAATTCCACGACCAATTATAGCTCGATTGGCTGTGGAATTTCAGGACATTTGGCACACTCCATAGAAAGAAAATAAAAAACAAGTAACTGATGGAATGATAGTAAAAAATAAACATTATTTAAACAATTGACAACAACCAAAGTGCTGCAAACAGTCAACAAAAAAAGCAAACAAAAATGATTGCACTTTTAAATAGACAGTCCCATAAAAAAATACATCTGATACATTTCACAATGTAATTTGTACCTTTACTACTTGACGGCCAATCACAGCCCTGACTGAAATAATATTTTCTTGTACACTACTCTGTTGAAGACTGCAGGCAGAGAATTTTCAAAATACAAAAGGCAGAGCGCATAAACTCTGAGACGTATGTCCACAAATCTGTTAGTGCTCTCTTTAAGTGCCCCTTCAGTTCCCAAACCCATGTGCTCTAAAGGAAGAGCAGACCCTCCTAAATCACCTTAAAATGAAGGCAAGAATATTATCTGTAAAGAACAAAAATGGATGAGGGGTGTGGCGAAGGAAAGGAAACAAGTCTTTCAAAGTCTTTTCTTCTTGTCTTTGTTTTGTTTTTTTTTGTTGTTTTTTTTTTTCATAGGAAACAGAGAAGCCCCAGTAGTAAATTGCCAGTCTATTTGTATGAGATGAGCTCCCCTTGAGCCCTATGCACAGGTAGTGACAGTCATGATGCTGCCACTGCTTGCCCCTCCGCTGCCACAGGAGCTGGGGGGAGAGCTGTGGCTCGTGGACGCACCTGCGCCGCTGCCTTTGTCGGAGGGCTTCTTGTCCTTCTGTTTGAGGTGCACCTTGGCGTGCCGCTTGCGCTCGTCGCTGCGGGCGAACTTGCGTCCGCAGAACTCACAGGAGAAGGGCTTCTCGCCCGTGTGCGTGCGGATGTGCGTGGTGAGGTGGTCGCTGCGGCTGAAGGAGCGCATGCAGATGCGGCACTGAAAGGGCTTGTGGCCCGTGTGGATGCGCAGGTGGCGTGTCAGTTCGTCCGAGCGCGAGAAGCGCCGGTCGCAGTTCTCCGCCGGGCAGGCGTGCGGCCGCTCGTGCACGGGCGTCTTGCTCGGCCGGTTGGGGTACTTCCGCGGCCGGATGGGCTTGAGGGTGAGAGTCTGGGGAGGCTGGTGGTGTTGCGACGCGTGCTGCTGCCCACCAATGAAGCCCGGGTGAATCTGCTGCTTGTCCTTAAAGGCCCGGATGGTCTCCAGGGGCGTGATGGGAGGCGGGTTCACCCGGATGGGGTCCATGGTCTGGAAGGGTTTGTGCTCCATTACGCCAACCTCCCCCTGATGGTGGAAGAGGTTGTAGTCGGGGATCATGGAGAACAGGCTGCCATCGATGGGGGCTTTGGAAGTGGTGTGATAGTCATTGCCCGGGTACGCCAGGGGCGTGCTAGTGGCGGGGCTGTGGTGGAAGGACACCTGTTCCGGGTACATCTCGCTGCAGGTGGAGTACGCGGGCAGTGGGGGACCGTACACTTGCTCCATCTCCGAGGACTGCCCGCCCATGCTGCCGCCCGACGAGGACGTCTGCGTGGTGATGTTGCCGGGAGACGGAGACACACCCAGGATCCCGGCACTCACCAGGCTGATGATGTTGTTGTCTGAGCACCACCCCGAGCCGCCGATCCCGCCCGATGGGGGGGCGTCGAACGCAAACTTCCCCAAGTAGGTGACTGTCTGGCCACTGCGATTGGACTGGAAACTGGACCCGTACTGAATCTCGGACGATCCTTTCTCGCTCCCCATGCCCAAATCCATAATATTATCTGCACAAAAACAGGAGAGAAATTCAGAAGGAGTGCCATCAACAAACAAGCATTACTTAGACTTTAGATTGTTTTGTTAAAAACTGAACATCCTCAAGTAAAGTCATATGCTTGACATCATTCACAGAGTAAATGTTTACTATGACTCATGGACTTGCTTGGTCTGTAGTGGAATCCTTGGTTCATCTCAAACTCAAACTTTTCGCCCTACTTCAGCTGACTGTTCATCCAGAAAAACAGAAATCCCATAAAGTGAAAGACGGACATCCAATCGATGAGTGGAATTTAGAAGCAGCATATCTGACTTTGACACAAGTAAAGTTGCCGACCGAATCAAGGAGCAAAGTGAGTATACCCTCCTCCCCTCCCCTCTCTCTCTTTCTCTCTCTCTCTCTCCCTTTCTCTCTCTTTCCCTCACTCCCTCTTTCTCCCTCTCCCTCTGTCTCTCTCTAACATTGTCTGCCTCTCTTTCACTCTCCTCATTCTCGGCTTTCCCACAAGGTCCCGTAAATCAAGTTTCAGATGCACCCTCGGATTATGAGAGCAGTCCCACAGGAGTGTGGCCACAGCAGCAGTGGCCGTCCTGGGTTTTCTCACAACAGGGCATCAGCTCCACATAGCTCTTATCACACGCAGGTTCATTATCACAGAGAATCAGTGTATTAGGGACCTTTTTGTCCTGTGTTAATGTCCTTCTCTGTAAGCCGTGTGTCACCTTCTCTGCTTACATATTAAGTGAAGACACCAGTCGGATGGCACTTGGTCTGTGTAGCCTCATGCAACAGCCATTGTGCAGTCTGCAGCCTGACATCAATCAGTTCATTGGAGACATTTTTTTGAGAATCAAATTCTACATCAGACAGGCATTAACCTGCAGTGGCACTACTAACTCAGAACCTCTGTGTTAAATATACTGAAACTGCTCTCTCTCTCTTCACCAGGGCTTTAGCCTACGTCTGGTGGGCTACACATTGAAACAAACAAAACCAAAATTGCAGGCAGTGTCTGCATCCATTCAACACAAAAAGCATGGTGTCTGTGAAATGGCAGGTTGTCATTCATCCCTTATTGTTAAGAATTTCACTTTGGAAAAACGTTTCATTTTAACAGTGGCATTTTCATTGCTCTTAAAAATATGTAATTGTTGCTGAAATTAAGGCAATAAAAGTCTTAAGAAAGAAATATTTAGACAAAGGCATATGAAAATAAGATAAGATAAAACTTTATTAAATCCCACATCTGGGAAATGTACTTGTCATAACAGCCCAATAATGCATAAATAAAAAAGTAAGAAAATTGTATACAGTATGTCCAGCATACAAGCACACCTAAAAAATCACAAAAGGAGTAGAGTAAAAAAAAGTTTGCCTTTGCTCTTCTAAATTCACCCTAAACAGACATGAAGAAAGATGTTTCATATGAAGTATTTATCCTGTAAGAATAATGTTTGTCATATTTTATAAATATAAATATTTAGCCGATATTAAACACGAATTGCAACCTAAATGCTGTCAGAAACGCCTAATAATATTAAGCGTCAGTAAATGCCGAGGCTTCGGCGGTTAAGGAGCAAAAGCCTATGGATCAAGTGTGGTTTAATGAATTAAAATCAGAATAATTTATTCGGTGTTTTAAACAACGAAACAGATCGATAACGTAGGCCATGCCATTTTTCCCAGATAAATTCAATCAGACGCACATGGCAGTTGCGTATGAAGGACGTCCGTTCACATGACAGATGTCCTATCTGTATATCATCGACAGAGGCTTGTCAGCTAATAATTTTGACATAAATGTTTCCATGGCTCTCAGAAGGGACTTAAAACTCCCATGATTTGCCACTTAATAGAAGAGAATATGCACATAGCTGCGTTCTATCACAGGCTGCCTGTTAATAACGCAAAGCCATCTTCCACTAAAAAACAATAATTTTAAACAGTAGGCTAATAGGCTTGTTATTTTATAGGCTGACATATTTTCTGATCTCATTAAACTAGGTGTATGCTACATCATGTTATTTATTTTCTTTTTGATTTGCTAAAAAATAATGAAATATCCTCATTAAGGGGGGGGGGGGGGGGTTGAGCAGTGTTCTTGCGGCATGGTCTAGCCTTCATCTAGTCTTTCTTTTTGAAATGGCACCTTTGATATTACTTATATTTTGTAGACAATTTTTAAAAATAAAATCAATAGGTCATCATAGACATCTAATATAATAAGTGAACTCAGTGAACCTTCGATTTGGAACAAACCACCGAATTGAAATTTAAACATAAGCTGTTGATGATATTTTCAGTGAGGTTGGAGCCATTAATTGTGACGGAAAACGTAGCCTATTTATTTATATTGCACAGGAAAAAGTTTAGTCGTTTATTTATCTATTTACTTACAACAGCACCCCCCATCCACCAAGTAGTCTAATGATCCTTAGAAAAGGGGTTTCAGTTTGTGAGTGTGAGCGAGCCTCTCTCTCTTTCTCTCTCTCTCTCTCTCTTTCTCTCTCTCTCTCTCTCTGTGTATGTGTGTGTGTGTGTGTGTGTGTGTGTGTGTGTGTGTGTGTGTGTGTGCGTGCGTGCGTGTCAGTTAAGTAAATAGTCCATTCGGTCCATACAAGTCTATCGGCTTGTAGGCTAACCATAAATACAGATATTTTGAGTGAAGTTTGAAATTCTTCTTAGTGACTGACTTACACGACAAGTCATAGTAGATATTTAGAGGCGAAGTTAGATCAGTAAACTAATAAACCTCTAAATCCTACGGATTTCCATAGGCTCTCGATCTTGTCCATCTCAAAATAAACGTGAGCTGTTTCAGTCTGTGAAAGGCTCTCCTTTGCAAGTATTGCAGATACAGTTGCCAGTGCCCAAATGTCACTGTCTCCCCATCGCGACCAGTTCAATAATTTGCCACACCATTGTTGCGGCTTGCAAATACTAAATCCTCAAATGTAATCAGTGCTTTCTTGACTTCTCTAAACTTCTAACATTACATCTAGACTACGTTTCAACAGGCGTGCATGTTTTAGATTGTGGGCACCATCACTGTTTTACCATTTTATTGTTCAAATGGACCATCTTCCTCAGAATTTGATAGTGACGCTGAGTAAGCTACATCCATGTTATCATTCCCTGCCTGTCAACAGAAGATGTTTGAAAACTATCACCCGCGCTAAATAGTTCTGTGTATCTTGTGTCATACAACACAACAGACTTGGCAACATGTGTAAATGATAATCTTTCTATGCTTCCGAAATAATGATAATGTGCTTTTATTGCAAATGAGATAGCTTACGTTCCGTCGCCGTCGGAGCGCCTGTACAGTGCGGAGAAGAGCGCAAAACAGGTGCCTGAGAAGCGCGCCCGGCTTGGAGACAACTGTTGCCTTGTGAGCGTTGTGAGCCCCACAACCAAGACAAACAAAACCATAGCTCTAAGATACAAGTTAAGTTTAGTGTTTACCTGTGTTCATCTGCGAGTAGTGGGAAATAGAATCCGTGCTGGTGAAAATGTTCATAGAAGTCGGAATGTCCTCCTCTGGATAAAGACTGTCAGGAATTGTATTGATTAAACTGCTCATGGTAAGAGGGAGCTTCTCCGCTAGTTTACCTGTCATAGCAGTTATTCAGTTTGTCATTAATGACAGCGTGAAGGTATCCGTTGAGATACACCCGCAGTCTCCTCTCTTGATAGTGCGATGGAAGGTGATCAATGACGATGGTAGTGCGAGAACAAATCCCTGGTAATGCTGTATCCAACTCTCCGACCCAAGTCAGCACTTGGAACCCCTTCGTTGAAATGGAGACATGTAAGTTCAGTCGTGCTTATTATAAATTAAATAAAGAGTTTGTTGTCTCGTTTGGTGGGGATATTTAGAGTCTCTGGATCAATGAAACGATGGTGATTGCACTAGTGGAGCGCTGACTGCTGAGGGTATTGCTTAGACAGGGAACTCCAACGCTCACTTGTATTAAATAGGGGGACGGAACAAATCTGTGACGTAGATGACCATTTATGGATACACAAAGCTAGATCGTGCGCCACACGTCACCAATGGAAGCACCTCATAGTGGAACATTAGAGTCCGGAGCAGGAAGAGTGCTGGTGAAAGCCGAGCGGTCCTGTTCTGCGGACGTACCGGGCTTTTTTTTTGTTTGTTTTAAGGTTATACAGTTTGTGTGGTTATGGTTTGTATGTGTGTTTGTATGTTGCGTATTGAGTGTATGAAGTCTGTTAAATATGTTGCTGACCCGCCGCGAACATGTTCTTCGTCGCTTCTGTTAGGTGCGAGTTGGGCATCTTGTGCGTATTGACGCGTGTGAAACTTAAGTTCAATGGGCCTATTGTGTCAGTTTCCATGTGCAGGTGCAATATGATGAGGGTGCATTCAATGCAGCAGTGATTGTCTGTAAGACTACCGACCCCAAAAAATAAAAGGTCTTTTAAAATCTCGTCAATACCAGTAAGTAGAGAAAATACACTCATTAAACTTCACGTTTCGGCCACAGCTAAATGCACTGGTCATGAAACTCACCCATATTTACTTTTCTGTTTATTTTATGAGTTAAGCTTTTGTGTGCACATTTTGTAAGAGAGTGGGTACTTATACTGCTCACTCATAAGCCTACGGATGCCGTATTGGAATGTAAACATACAGAAATACACAGATAGTCTAATTAGAACGATTAGGTCACACTAAGCAACAATACAACTGGTGAGTTTATTCAAAACACCCGACGAGGGCCAAGTATACCACCATCATCCCATAACCTACAGAGAGCGCCTTCGGTGACCAGATCATCTCTTCCCACGCAGTAAGACTAGCGTTAGTATTCATTGGCACTCCTTTACTCAGACTTCTTATTAAATAAGGTTATGCACTGGCAGTTTACACATTTAAGGCGGACATTCACTTGCACTTAACATCTTAATACAGGAGGCAATAATTCTAACAGCCATAATAAATGCCAAGGCTTATTTCCAGGCATCACTATAATCAGCAGGCTATACATTACATTAACAACACTTTACAGTAGATGTGTTGTTCCGCAAGCAGTCTATTTGAAGCTTTTGAAAATTACTCTTATGTCCTTAGCAGCAGTGTGCACCCTCATGTTTAAGAGACGCCTTTCTGTAAAATACTGTGATGGCCTGGGATGTGAAAAAAAAACATATTTGTTGACATATGCAAATTAAATTAAATATATATGTATATATTTTTATTTTTTCAAGAGATGAAGATACAAAGTCAGAGGCAGCAACTGTTGCACTGGCTTACAAAGACGGCTACTGTCAGAGTTAATCGCTTGTAAATATTGCAAGCGCCTTGTAAATCCGCAGGCTTGGCTTTGGCTCACAGTGCTAAGTTCGCCGCTGAACTGGAAACTCCAAATAAGGAGTTTATCCGGGCCCGCCCCTCACTGTCTCTATTTGGTTAAGAGTTCCGGTGAAAGCAAAGTGGAAAAGCGATCGGAACCCACAGCCATTAAAGGAACCACAGAGGGCAAACGTCATGGGTCCCATTTCACCAATTTAGAAACCAGAGAGAAAATATCTTATCTTTTTTCTTCTAAAATAATAAGAACGTCCTTTGCACATTGTCACTAAGTTTGCTTACCACAACCAGTTTTTCCCCCAGTAGAGTTGCCTGTGTTGCATTGTTTGAGTTTGCATACCCAAACTTTTTTCATAAAGCCATACATAATCATTGTTCTGTTAATTCGCTATTATTTCCATGGGGGAAAAAGATAAGAGACTGCATATGGCTCATGTGCTCTTGCATTGGCATGGATTGTATGACATTACTAGGTTACACTGATAAGAGTGCCATTGTGATTGTTGTTGAAAATGTTCTTTTTTTCTTCTGTAGTTCAGGAAGAGGGCATTGACCAGCAAATCCATTTGAAATGAATGATGCAACCAGGGCCTTGAGAGCTCCAAGGGGGCTGTAGTAGGCTATACATCACTAGTATTTTAAAAATCTGACTCCAGATATCTCAGCGGGACTCTCTGCCTAAAAAAACTCTCTGGAGTTGGTCAGTGAGAGAGCAAGCCTATTGAGGAAGTAAGGGGAAGTTGATGCAGTATGCAGAGAGATTAGATTCCACTGCTGACTTTGATAGACGTTGACAGCCTATGTACAGGACTGCACATTACGCGAGACCAAAAAGGCATGCAATGCAGATAATGTACAAAAAAGCTAAGACTTTCCCTTTATTTCATAATGCATTGCACACTGATTCTCATCCTCCTGAAAGTCCCTTAATTCAGTGTGTGTGTGTGTGTGTGTGTGTGTGTGTGTGTGTGTGTGTGTGTGTGTGTATAGATAGATAGATACTTTATTGATCCCCAAGGGGGAATTTAAAGTCTCAGTAGCATGCAGACATCACACACAACATGCACTTACAGCAGCACAAGTAATATAAGTATATACATATAAAAAACTCCACTGTACAATAGAGGCAGTAGAAGATAAAAAAAAACTAAAATACTAAATATACTTAAGGATACTAAATATGTGCTTAAGGATGATCAAGCATGAGGCTAAATATGTGCTTAAGGATGATCAAGCATGAGGCGCTTGCAGTGACAGGGCAGGGACTGAGCCTGTGATTCTGTATGGTAACGTGCTCTATGAGAGTGAGTGTCATGGTGATGGTGCAAATGAGTAAGTCTAACAGTGCAACAGTGCAAGAATAAAGTCTAGAGACCAGCATAAAATAAATATGGACATATAAGAGAATAATGTATAATGTAGACAAGGTAATATAAAAAACTATATCAGTGCAAGAATAGGTTGAGGTAATAGTGTGTGTGTGTGTGTGTTCAGAGAGCAACTAGGTAATATACTATCAACATGTATCAACAATCTGCCCACTAGTTCAGGGCCTCTTTGAGTGTGGCCTGTTACGGCATCAGCCAGTCCAGGGAGATGTGCTGTGCTGCAGACAGGCTGGCTCAGAGACCAACACATGGAGGGTGTAATAGTATTAGTAGTGAGATTCTCCTTAATGAACTGAAAATAGACTGTGTGGGTGAGCGACTGATTCATGCAGTGTGGTTAGGGGGCTTCAGAAAACACACACATGCACGCATACACACACTCCAGGGGAGACTCTGGTGGCTCATCTTTGTGGTTTGCTAAACTGTGTGTAGGTGAGGCAGCTGAGAGTTTGGTGCAGATGTTGTAGAAGATTTTGCTAAGGCCTAGTATTCAGTGAGGTGCACACCAGTCTGCAGTCTAATCTTGGTTCACTTACATAGTTTAATAATAGTAAGTGCAACACTCTGTAATATCTAATTATTATTAGTTATACATTCAACTTTGTGGAATTGGTCCTTGAGAGATGTCAAACATATAATGTAACGACATACATAACAAACAGTAATGGCAAACATTAGGTTAATTAATGTTGAGCTCATTTAATTACAAATTGTAATAAATTATAATGTTGATGTTTGAATTTCTCTCATTTAAGTTGTGAGGCAGCAACATGTTGCACATGTTCATCCAATGCAAAAAAAACAATCTGATGATCATAAGTGGAAAATAAGAGAGACACACCTGTGGAAAAAACACACTGAGTTCCACGGAGCCACTGAAAATGAAAATGGATACATGGTCATTTGAATGCGACCGTTTTTAGAAGAAAATAAAAAGAGGAACCAGAGGTCGCCTTTTTCCTCCATGACGTAGGCAGCACTCCCTATGCTTGTGTCAGGCTCACTCATCCATGTAGGGCGCACACAGTGCATTATCTGCTGAAGTGACAAAAGAACAGTTCAAAAGAAGGGCCGGCTCACGCTCTGCCCCAGCCTTCACTTTACCGGACTTATACACATAGAAGAGTCGCTGATTACCCCCTGAATGTGTTTCACTTGGCCTATTTAAGGAGACGTAGCTGTTGTGAAAGTAACTGTTGAAGTGACTGTTTATTATTTCTGTTCAGTCCAGAGTGATGGGGGAATGCAAGTGAATATGTCCCCATGTGTGGAAGGAAGGCTTCAGAGGCGTACTTAAGAGTTACAGTGCAGCCAGAGACACCAGAACACTGGCAGTGTGTATATACAGTATATTCAGGTCGAGAACCTCCCTGAATTGTAATTGTTATGGGAGAGAGGGGTTGACTAGGATTTGTAGGTTTGTCAAACTGCATTTCGTTATGAACTTCATCCATTTGTGAAAGACCTGACCTAAATTTAAATCCTGTTGAGAGTTTCTGGACCCTACTCTTGTGCCATGAAATGTGTGTAATGTCCAATGCAAAAGTACAGCACAGCACCCGTAACACCATTATGCAAATAGTGAACACTGACCCCCCCATGTCAGCAGCCTGGCACGGTGCAACCCCCCTGATATTTTGATTATTTGGGATCACTGAGTCTGAGCATGCCCTCCCCCCACATATGTTCCTGATGCTGCGCCAGCAGAAAGTCATCCACCTCTTTAATGTTTGCCTACACCCCCCTATTCTTTTAGGGATGCAAACGAACGTGGGGAATCCCTCCGAACAGGAACTCAGAAGAGGAGAGCTTAACTGCTGTCACTGCACTTTCCAACAGGGAAGCCGCGGCACGGCGAGTGGAAACATTATCCAGCACCAGGGAGCATGCCACCCGCTAAATGCACGGGCAAATTTGCATTTCCTCGACTTTCTAACATTAACTGGGACACAACAGAGGAGACCACTGTCCTCGGATCGATCAGCCGGGGCAGTTAGCGGCACTGGAAATCTCTGTTACATCACCTAGGCCAAGGTTCTCCTCGTCTCGTTTGCATGTAGGGATTCCAGCGAGGCTCGGGGCTGGGCACGATGCCTATCTGCAACATTTCACTATTGCATGGAAAAAAACAACACAAAGGCACTCTGGGGTATATAGTCAAATAAGTTGTGTTTTTTCCAGATGCACTAGTGGGGCCATTCAAATTGCCTTTCCTCGTTGTTGTTACAACCCATAGCGCCGTGCCCTAGTTAGTCCTCTACCGGAAGGGGTATCATTATGGGATGCGTTTTACTGTAGTAATTACACAATCATGGCCTTAAGTTGAGCTTTGAAATTGGGGCACAGGATCATTGTTTGTTTCCCATTATTGTTCACATCATTTTCCATAACAGTGTTTGTACAAGCAGGGCTTAAGGCAGACATAGACATTAATACAGAAATTCTTGACAAAAGGTCTGGGGCTTGCAGCCTCTTCCCAGATCTGTGTTCTATGAGATTAGTCAAACATTCTTTAATAAAAACTACCAATTCTACTAACACAGATGTGCCTCTTTTAGTTAATGTGTTATTTGAATTTATAAGTAAATCCTCTCATCTGTTATACACTTCTTAATTGACACTAATTTGCAGGCAAGACATTTCAAGCATTCAAGTGCCTCTGGAACTAACAGTACTAGAAGTGTTCCAGTAGGTGCAAGTGAAAGCCAGAAGGAAAAAGCACCAAAGTCATTGTTTAAAAGAACAATCATAATTAAGTAATGAAAAGTAGGTTATGATGATATAGTTTATTTGCGAAGTAGTATATGCGTGAAAGAGAAAACTATCATAACATTGTATCTGTAAGCAACGTGTCAGTGGGATGTAGGTCAACAGATATACAGAAGCACTTGAAATGACAACACAGGATTGGGATTACATTTAGATCCAGATCGGGGGTAGTGCTGGAATAAGAATGAGGTACACTGATTTTGGTGAGAGGATAGGGCTTGTGTTTGAGATGAATGACGTGTAAAATACTTGTACTTCAAGCACACACCGAAAAAATAGATTTGCACTCTTGAATTTGTGAGAATTGGCAACGGTAATGGCACGTGTGTGAGTGTGAGTGGGTGACAATGACATAGACAGCCTGGCACCTTGTTCGGACAGGGCAGTGGGAATGACAACCCCTTGAACTCTCGATGTGAGCTTAGGAACAGTCCTGCTGGGTGCGCTCCTGCCTGAAGTGGAGAGGTGTCAAAACAGACACCCCTGATGATATACTGTGCCATTGCTGATGGCTGGGACTTGCGATATTTCCTTCTTAAATTGTTGAGGAGGACGGTAAATCCTTAAGTCCTTATCCCACACCCGAAGTTCAACCTGCCAAAAATATGTGCAGAGCAGAATCATGGTGGTAAATGTTTATGCATATTTTTTCCACCTTTCTGCGGTTAGGCAATTGCATAGATTATACTGATTCTCTTTAATTACGATAGTTTGAATAAATTAGACATTTATTAAATGCTTCTTTTTGTGTGTCAAGGGAGGCTTTAAGCGGCTGTGTTTTGAAAATGAAATATGCTTACATTTTCCCAAAGAGCTAAAGCTGTCATAAATGTATTACTAGGGCCAAGGTGCTTTTTAAACATATAACCTTCCCCTTATGAAACGCAGTGCATGAGAATTTGCATAATTTTGAGCTCAATCCATTTAAATGTGCCAACTGCAGAGGAAAATAAAATTTGACATCTGCGTACCAGTATACAGCATGCCACAATTTTTTTTAGGTAGCCTATTTATTTTCTTAATTTCTTCACTATTTACCTGTATTTATTAGCCAGTAATGTAGGATGAGCAGTTATTTATTTATCTTCCGCCTCTTGAATCCTACCGGGGCCCTAGGTAGGGCCAGAGGCGGACATCCCAGTTCCAGAAAGTAAAAGTCCTGCCATATATTCTTTCTACCTGTGCACTTAACACAGGTGATATCACTAATGATCTGATCTACCTGGCTGCTGAGGATGAGCTGCTTTACTAAATGGTTGGATCAAATACCTGGCAGGATGTTACTGAGCTGCTGTGGCTGGACAGTATGTGTATATTCACATTCATGTATATTCTGGACCTTGGTGTTTTATGCCCCCAATGCTGCCTGGAAGGCACTAGAGTTAGGCATGGGTTAGGGTTGGGGTTAGGTTTTAGGATTAGGTGCCTTTAAGTCAGCGATGGCAGCGTTGCCTGGAAAGCGACGTTGGGGACATAAAACACCATTGAGTGAGGTATGTTGTATGCTGTTTACTGTCTCCTATGTTGAGTGCTATAACACTGCAAATTTCTCCTTTGGGAGACTTAAAGGTTAGTCTTATCTTATCTTAAACAATATTGCAATTGTAGATAGGAAATAGGACAGCACTCCAGATTTACTTTTCATCACGTGGACATTTCAAGCCAGATGCCCATGTTTAGGCCAGAGCATATACGATATATAAGATGTGTGATTTATTTTCTTCAGATTATGCAGCACGAGACATATTATGTAGTACCTCTGTGCTGTACATCTAGTCTGTAACAGTGTTAAAATCGTTGTTGTGCCTTTAAATGTCTGTTTATGAACTGTTGTGTGTGTAGCTGCCAAAAACGCACCTTTTCTTGTTGAGGTGTCGAGGGCACATCCAAGACTCCGAGAGTGAGTGGCTTGCTCATGAAGCCAGAGTAACTTTGTGGTGTTTATGCAGAAGTTCTGTGCGCATTCTGTTTGTGGAAGACTGGCGTGTGAGAGCTTAGGCTGCTTTAGTCTGTGAGACCAAACAAACGCATAAGCACAACAAGTGATCAATGACTTCTCAGAGTTCATACAGGGGGCACCGGCAAGGCTACCAATGCCGGCTTAACCACCAAAGGAACAAAGACCCTGACTACCTTCTCCATCTTTCTCTGCAACGATGAGGCACCACAGCGGGTTCAATGAAACCACCAACCGACATTGATCATCAGCACATCAAAGTCCCTCTAGTAAATCCGTCCTTTTTTTCAGACATCTGGAGTATTGATACCTAGTGCCTCTCCAAGGGGAACTGCTGGTTGAAAACCGATATCCCTCTTAGGCGGGGGTCTGTGGGACCGACCCTATGCAGGCCCGGGTGAAGTCGGAGGGGTCCTCGATATCTCAGTGGACACTGGGGTCAGGCACAGGAGTTTAGCTCTCCAGCCTTTCACCCCCCCAACACCCCACCCCCAGTTTCCAGACTGTTCTGACGAGTTCAAAGTGGGTTCAGCCTCCTCAACAAACTCAACTTTGTTGATCTGGTGTTGTCATACAGTGGTCAGCACAGAGATGTCAATTTTAATTCTGAGTCAAATGACATTTTACAAACAGAAATGCAACACACAAAAACACATGCATGCATGCAAGCACGCACACACACACGCACACACACACACACACACACACACACACACACACACACACACAAAAGTCCTGTGCCCACTCCTGTCACTACTTCTCCTGGCCTGAAGTAGCTCCTCGAAATATTTTGGTTCAAGTTCCACTGCGGCTTCCGGCTGCACTGCGGTCTCGGTTTCACCCCTCACTTCCTGTCTTGGCCCTGACGTACTTCCTCCCCTGATTTAGACACAGCTCTTTCCACACACAGAGACGCGTGATAGTAAACTCACTTTCCTCACTGGTGTTTTGGGTGTCTGGAAAATGGTCTGAAAATCCCCGTCGGCCTCACAGCCTCTCTTTCCTTAACTGCTCGCACCTCACGCTAAGTTCACGCTGCACACTGGGTATTGCGGTCCAAAGATGGGGATTTTTTATTTGTTTACATAACAATGTGGGCTGGATGCTTGGTTTGTTAAACACTGAGAGTAGCACAGCTAGAAATGAAAATTGCTGAAATGCAGCAAAACATTCACATAATCACAATTGCAACTTTACATAGGTTACCGTTTTTTTTATTAAGCTGAATGAACTCATGCAGGCCGGGCTCGTCTACCACTAGAAGGAACTTGCATCAGGCACGCAAATGAATGGGTTAAAAATACTGCTTCTGGTGCAGACTTGGACATAAATACACAATGTGGTTATAGCGTGCCTATTTTTGCTGGTTTTAAAGTTTCGGAAGAGAGAGGGTGAGAGAGATTTTAATTTTAATGCTCTTGTTATGCAATCCATAGACTAAAGATGCCACTAAAAAACAAATCAGTGTCACTTTTTCATACACATACTGGCTGGCAGTTCAGTTAGATTAGACACTGATTTAAACAAAATGAGTGATTATCAAAGCAGGAGACGGTCCTAACTAACCAAACACACATAGCTGAAGAGCTTTTATGATATACTCACTAAAAGCCTTGTGCTGCATAATCAAGTAACAGTTACTGGCAGCACAAAACATGCCGTCTATTCCCCAGACAATGAACTTTAGAACACCAACTACACTGCCAATGTCTGTGGGGGATTCTTTTTAAGGCCAGACATTCAATCAAATCCTACAGTCTACATCCAATTACATTAAACAGCTGAAACCCAAGAGCCCTTGAATGAGTGGAACGATGCCACCCGTCCATGTTTTATGGACTACTGGGGACGACAGACAGGAAGACATTCCTCAGTCCTCATAGTTCTGGGTGAGGAACTGCACGGAGGCCACCGGACGTCGCAGCCCGAATCTGCCAATAAATGCTTGAGGCTCCCAGTTCCCTAAAACAGAAAACAAACAAGACAAATGCATACCAGCTTATAAACATGTACTGCATACCAGCTTATAAACATGTACTGCATACCAGCTTATAAACATGTACTGCATACCAGCTTATAAACATGTACTGTACTACATGGGCATTTGTATCCATCAATTACACAGCATTCAGCATTCATATGACACACAGTGTTCACTATAACTGACGAAACCCAATTATTTACCTATTTTATCCATACTATTCTTATATTTGATATATTCAAAAATGACCTTCAACAAGCACTGCAACTTGAGGGCCTGCATAGTCTGATTGGGAGAGAAAAGTAAAGGCCTAAAGACTAAATATTTGCACAAAATCACACTTTTAATTAAGTACACATGTTCTTATTAGTCTTTACACACCCAGGACAAAATTTGTTGCAACAACAAATAAATTTGAGACTGAACGAATTTCATCCATGGTGCATAGATACTATTTTGTCCAAAAATTCAGACTATATCTGGAATGGCCCTAAGTTTCAGGGCCTCTCTCTCCCTCTCTCTCTCTCTCTGTCTCTGTTGGCCTGTGGGTCCAGACTGAGAGAAGGGCTGGTGAGAGCAGCACGTGGCCCTGAGCTGTGACTCAGTGTGAACAGCACTGCTGAAAATAAAACATGTTGCCGTAATCCTGGAGGTGGGAACGCGAGGAACACTTTTTGGCAAGAAGGAATGATTCAGTCGCCTGGACCGTGTTTTTGTGTTCTGTCCTCTCTCCTTCTCTCTCTCTCTCTCTCGCTCCATCCCCCTTTTAAGCAAACACCAGACGGCCATCCGGCTGGTATGACAATATCATTTTATCAATTTGACAATGGTTTCAACCCCACCACCCCTACCCCCAGCCCCCCCCCCCCACACACACACACACACAAACAGATCAGAATTAGACTTCCAAGGCAACAACTTGGCATCTTGTCCTTCAGAAAAAGGTAAACTTTTGCACCATAAACAAAGCCTTGGGCCTGCTAGGAGCCGAACACCGACTGACAGACACAAAGAGCCAGGGAGTGCACAGATAGTACACAAACTATGAGCTATTTTACCATCTACGTAAAATGTACCCCACTAGATCATGTAAGTCTGGCCATTTCAGATCTTCAGAGGAAATAAGGTTGTTACTATGAAAAACACTTTATTAATATCATTAAGGTTTGATATGACATCATCTTCTCTACAATCACAGTGGAGAGGCGGTGAGAGAGGAAGCATGATTGTGGTCTAAAAAATGCCCAATGAAATAACAGGATGAGAGAGTGAATTTATTTAGCACATCAATCAGCAAACAAATAGACATGGTGATGAGATCTATCTTTGTGACTCGGGAAACCCCATGTAGTTCAAAGCTGCACAGCAGACCACATCCTGGAAAGAGCAACTGTGTGCGCGTGTGTAGAAAAGGGCCTGTGTGTGTGTGTGTGTGTGTGTGTGTGTGTGTGTGTGTGTGTGTGTGTGTGTGTGTGTACACATGTGTTGGCTGGTGTAACTCTGACCCTGTACTGTAGGCGAGAGAGCGCAGAGATGGCGAGGCACAAACACAGTGAGGACAACCACAATTTCTTACTCTCAGCCACTGAGTGCATGTGAGCCATGGGGGTTGGGGGTATATACCCCAGCGGCCTGTCTGCCACACTACTTGACAGGAGAGGCTGGCAGTGAATAAACAGGTGGCTCGAGGGGCCAAGCCTGCCAAAAAGATATGAAAAACAAAATAAAAAAAAATGCCATGGAAATAGTCCATGGTGTCAATGTCTCCCTAATTAGGATTGATTACCCTTACATGCCATGTGAAATATGATGTGTTATGCAGGGGGCTTGGCTCAGGCACAGGCTGCTGTATTAGCTTCTTAGTGATATTTGCAGATGACATACCAATCCAGTGACACAAGCCTCTGGTCAGAGGAAAGCAACCCAGGAAACGGAGAGAGACCCGGGCAAGGCAGCTGAAATTCAGCAAGTGAAATGAAAAGAGAGAGAGAGAAAAAAACTAATATAACATGAAGGACAATGGAGGCTCCAGATGGGTCCCATGGAGAGAGAGAGAGGGAGAGAGGCCAAGGTCTCCAATTCAGGTTGGATGAAGATGTTACCTCAGTTGAACTTATCACATTTGCCCACTACAAAACATACACACACACACACACACACACACACACACACACACACATACGCACATGCACACGCACACACACACACTTTCGGATCTCACAGGTATTTCTATGAGAGACAGACACAGAGAGAGAAAGAGAAAGAGATAGAGAGAACAAAAGAAAGAAAGAAAGAAAGAAAGATAGGGAACGATAGCGAGAGTAAAACAGAGAAAAAAGTTCTTCTGTGGCATCTGAGAGAGACTGAGGACCCATGTGTGTTCCAGACACACACACACACACACACACACACACACACACAGAGTCAGTCACAGGCAAACACATGAGAAAAACAAGTGTCTAAGAGAGTGAGAGAAAGAAAGAGAGTGTCTAAGAGAGTGAGAGAAAGAAAGAGAGAAGTAGATACAATGAGATGAAGGCAGAGAGTGGCCAAGTCAGTCCCAGGCAAACACACGAGTAAATCAGTGGATGAGAGAGAGAGAGAGAGAGAGAGAGAGAGAGAGGAATGAGATAGAGAGATCATGAAAGAGATAAGTAGAGCCAATACGATGAAGGAAGAGAGAGAGAGAGAGAGTAAATAAGGGAGAGAGAGAGAGTGAGAGTGAGGAGGAGGGAGGCCATAAGTGTGGTGGGGCTGAGAGGGGGAGGGGGAGAGTGGTGGGGCCGTGTAATTGAGTGGGGTGAGCTGACCTGTGCTTATGACAGGAACTGACCCATGGGCCCCTCTGCCCCCAGGAGCTGCAGGGATAATGCCCCGCCTCTGCAGATCCTGACCTCAGACAGGAGCTCACCTATGCTCACACACACACACACACACACACACACACACACACACACACACACACACACACACACACAGGGACACACACAGTGATGCACAATGCTACAAACACACACACACACACACACACACACACACTGACCAGTATGTATACTGTATAATCATCAGTATTGTGGATATCCAACACTTGAGCACGCTGAAAAGGACAATCTATGGGTACTCACAGATTGACAAGGGGACTCTAAAGAGACGAGATGCACATTACACCAAGAATACATAGAATACATGGAACTCCTTTTTGAGGAACTCTGGATGACTCTTAGAACCCGCCAGCACTTGGAACTACATACGCAAGAGGATGTAGAAGGGAACTGAGTATAAATCTGTTGACACTGTCACCTTTCTCCTATGGGCCTTTCCAAGAATCAATTCTACATTCTCAGCCTAGGTAGAGAAGTTAGAAGTTATATGGTCAGAACTTAAGCACACAGTAATTAAGAAGTGCATGTGCTGCCAAAAAACTATTTGGTAATATTGTATAAATTCAGACTTTCTAAGAAAATGAATCAGAGTAGACGCTGACGTGACATCATTCAAACAAATCCAGGTAGGAGATGGACCGTGACAAAGAACCACCCAACTGTGCTGCCAACCCACAGACAACATGGTGACACACTTGTGTGTCACAAATATAGCATGTTGCCATATTCAACAAAACTCTGGACTAAGAATAGGATTTTAATGTAAGCACCACCATGGGCCCAAGACGAGTAACGTGAGAAATGTGTTCTAAGCTGGCTGAGGTCAGATCTGACACGAGAAGCAGGCCAGTGATGAGTAGAGCAGACACTGGGTTGGCTACTACTCTAAAAGACTCTGCGATCAATCAACTGTTCTTTTACTGATCAATTCCCTCTACAATCAATCACCTGATGGAGAATCGTTTCCAACTCCACAGTGATACGGGACTTCTAAGGGGAGACTGGAGTCCTCCTAAAGCCACTTGAAGTGAGAGGGATTTGACCTCCAAATTGAAATTCAATGTTGGCTAAACTCAAGTCCAAGAGAGTTGGAATCGGGGGTGGGGTGGGGGGGTAATGCTGAGGGCTTTGGTAAGTTGTGAGGATCCGACCGAGAGTTCCAGCAGTCAAGTCAGGTCATTTTTCTCAGCATGTTTTAAAAAACAACAAGAGCTGCCTCTAATTTAGTCAGAGAGAGAGAGAGACAAAGAGAGAGAGAAAGAGAGAGATGGATCGGTTTAAAGACTCCATACTATGCATCATTACGGGAAAGCCCCTCTAAAGTCCAGCTGCTATCTCCTCCTTGCTCGGGGGTTACAGTCAGATTCACTCACAGACGTCCAGACTAGACCAGCCCAGCCCAGTCCATCTCAGTCCAGGCCAGGCCAGCCCACGGGTGTCTCCTGTTGTCATCGCAGGCCCAGGGAGGAGTTCAGCTAACACCCTGATTTACATGGCGGGCCCAAAAATAGCTAATTTCGGCAACGCTAGTCGACACTCTCTTTCCACTTCCTCCGATATGCCTGCTCATGGAACGTAGCACTGATAGGAAGTCGTGAGTGAGCGAGCCAGCG
>NW_027468848.1:35978932-35983932 GCF_046254945.1 Alosa pseudoharengus
ACTATATAGGCTACTAAATTTTTAGGTCACCAATGCACGAACAAAACCGGGAAATGGACAAATATTATCAAGGCTTTGAATGTTTCCGTCTGTGCACGGGGGTGTCTGTAGATTGGTGTGCAACACATTCATTCATGCAGGCCTGTGGTCATGCATGCGCCCTTAAAATAGCATCTGCATTTGCGCCACAGACTTTAGACCAGGGAGTTCCTGGTCTGTGGCGGAATTGTTTTCTGAAACTGCAAAATATCAACAGTGAACGTTTGCGCAGGAACACGCCCCGTCTTTTCGCTGAACCGCCCCAGTGGGCGCAATCGAATTCCCTAATTTACAGGCACGTACCTATGGAGGAAAATTTCCAATATGTGCTGACTGCAAAATAGGAAAGACAAAAGCACGAGTATACAAAGTCAATTGCGCTGGGACGCACGATAGAGCCCTCTACCTCCATCACACACAGACAAGCACACTATACCTCCATCACACACAGACAAGCACACTATACCTCACACTATACCATCACGAAATACTGAATTGAAATGACTGAAACTGAATGTGAAATATGTTGATTCCTGATAAAATAAAATAAAATTGACTCAGTGATGTTGTGGAATCATATAAAGTGCATAAAGGCTAAGTGTGTGTGTGTGTGTGTGTGTGTGTGTGTGTGTGTGTGTGTGTGTGTGTGTGTGTGTGTGTGTGTGTGTGTGTGTGCATTTGCATGTGTGTGTACAAGTGTATGTGTATGTGTATGTGTATGTGTATGTGTATGTATGTGTGTGTGTGTGTGTGTGTGTGTGTGTGTGTGTGTGTGTGTGTGTCTGTATGTGTGTGTGTGTGTGTGTGTGTGTGTGTGTGTGTGTGTGTGTGTGTGTGTGTGTGTGTGTGTGTGTGTGTGTGTGTGTGTGTGCGTGTGTGTTTGTGTGTCTGTCTGACTGGAGGCCTGATTAATGATGGGATCAGTAGGTGGGTGGGCGACTCCAAGCTGGCCATTACTACACTCCACACTGTTGCAAATGGCTTCAATTACTGTGCTGAGGACTCTGCTGAGGCGGCAATATCAGCTGGCAGCTCAGGAGCGCTCCAGAGAACCAGGCGTCCACCCCACAAGGGCTACTGTACTCTACTCTATGTGTGTGAAGATGGACTTTCACCTTCCTGACCTCTCTAAACAACTACAGTTAGGAACAGAAAGTACAGCTGGAATGTCAGAACCACCATCATACACTTGTGGAAACAAAATGAGAGTGGATACCGCTGTGTCTAGATGCTGTAGTCCACCTGTTATGATCATTCACCATGTGAATGGTGAAGCTTATAGAGTTCATGACCATAAAGCGAGTTTCTGGTTTGTGTCAAAATTACTTTGAAAAGTGTTGATTTTTTCCTCCCAATAAATGTTGAGATACTGTTGAGACACAATTCATCCACGACATGTACTGTATTTGTCATTCATTTTCAGCTAAACCTTGTAAGTGATGCTGCATACTATCCTACTACATGAATGACATATGTTGCAAAGATATTAGGCAAACTACTATCTTCAGTCTGTTATTTATTGTATAAGACTAACCTCCGATTACAAAATTGTGACACTTCCCACAGCCTTAGCACGGAGGAGCTAAAAGCAACCCGAGAGCCTCTCTTTGTACCCCGCTGCACATTCTCTGAGATGGCATTGAGGCTTGGTTGCCACAATGCCAGTCTCACCTCCAGGCTGGCAAAGGGGTGGCCCGTGTCCTTGGCTGTTGGTACACACTGTCCATGCCAACTGGCAGATAAGTGACACTAGCACCCGGTCCCGTGTGTGTGTGTGTGTGTGTTTGTGTGTGCCCACCCACGCCTTGCCCTCGTCATCGAGGTCTGTGGAACCCCTGGCACGGTCACGAGCATTGACACACTAGGCCCTGTGGGCTTGCCGAGGGTGCGGGGATTCCCCACCACCATCGTGGCCACGCCCCTCCTGTCCACAGGCTGGGTACGTGCCCTCTGCTCCGCACCCCTCCCTGCCACTTGTGTAATGACCAGCTGTCCCTGTCCATTTGCTGACCCACATTTCATACCAAAACACACACACACACACACACACACACACACATACATACGTGCGCACATACACATGCACACACATACACACACCCACTCACACAAACACACAAATGCATGCACACATAGATACACACACGCTTACACGCACACATACAAACACAGGTACACAAACACACACACACACACACACACACACACACACACACACACAAAAACACACAAATGCATGCACACAAATACACATTTATACTAATTTGTACAAATACCATATAATGTTTAACAAATAAAATACATACTATGTACACTCCTTTTACTATAAGACACAGATTGATTTGATCAGACTAGTATATCCAGTCACACACACACACACACACACACACACACACACACACACACACACACACACACACACAACAACAAGTTGCCACCGTGAGGATCGCTGCCCCACCCACTCCAGAGCCCCTAACTGCCCCCTCACTCCCCCGCCCATCCCCCCACCCCAAATCATGTCATTGGTCTGGGCCTGCGACAGTTGCCACGCCGACATCCGCAGATGAAAGCGAGGGCCAGCGTCAGATCAGAGCCGGCAAATCGAGTCAGGCGCAGGGGCCGGTGGAAGTGGGAAATGGTCATTAGGAGTCTCCACACCCACGGCCCCAGCGCTCCTCACCCACCAATCACCTCAATTAGTGTCAGCCGCCCTGAGGGATGTCCTCTGGTGGCGCGCCACGAGCCGGGGAGGCGGACGGACGCGGACACTAACGATGGAGCGGAAGAGCCGGCTCCACGCCGCCACCGGCCCGCCACCGGCCCGCCACCGCTCCCGGGATCTTGTGGCGTTTCCCTGCTGTCTTTGCTGAGGCAGGTTAAATATAAACTGCTGCAACACACACACACACACACACACACACACACACACACACACACACACACACACACACACACACACACACACACAAACACACACACACACACTTATTTTGATAGTCATGAGAGGATAAGTGAGGTGAAAAGCAAAGGCCCGCTCAGTCAAGTGCTCAGAGAAATCCTCCGTATTAGCTGGTAATGGGGCCCTCACAACTTTAGAAAAGGATAAAATGACTAAGATAAACAAAAAAAAGTTCATACACGTTGCGCTCACAAACCAAAACAAACAATCCTCCTGCTCTTGTCAAAAAACAGACTGATGACAAATCGACTGACATGGCGGTCATTGCGCTGGACTATTATAAATTCTTTAATTTCATTTCCTTGGAGGACAGCTCTGAGAGGGAGGAAGTAGTTGAACGCGGGTGATGGCCGGGGCCCGGGGCATTAGCTCTGGGTGTGTCCAGTCTAATTCTGTGGCAGATGAAGGTTAGACATGGGGAGGGGGGCCAGGCCAGGGCCGGGCCTGCATGCATGCAAGTCAGGGGTTAAGACAGACTCATGGAAGGGATCTCAGTAGTGAATGGGTAAAAAAGAATGATTGAGGCCATTTTCATCTGAAGATTATGAACAGGCAGGAAATGGGCACCACAGCCTATTAATGGACTCACAAATCAACACAATGATGGTAATTTTGTCGCAATAAAGAGAATAAAATTACAGGAAAGGGGATGGAGGCGAATAGGACAATATCACAGGCTGTAGCAGAGGTAGCTGAATTCACGTAGCCGTACTTCAGTGGCACAGCTCAAACTTGATATTCATGAGAGAGATCCAATAATAGACCCGCATTATACATGGAAATGGGAAAGCCTTCCAAAACTATATCTTCCACAGCTTGACCTGCCTAACTTTAACTGATTTTGACAAGTATTATTCGCAAAGTGTGCCTTGATAAGAAGAAAGATTTCCAACTTGTCCTCCCTAAAAACACCAATAAACCAAATAATCCTCTCAAAAAATCTATCCATTTTGACATTTTCTCTTCCAGTGTCTTAACATCAAAAAGACTTCAGACTTAATGTGCTGGGATTGTTTGCTGACAAAGCTGTCAGGACTTCAAACGGCTGGGGGTAAGACTGGCAGCCCGTCTCTTCCCAGGCCGCGGCCTTGATGTCTGGCGGTCGGCACCATCTCCCGGCGAATCACTCACGGTGCCGCGAGAGCGGAGGAGACAGGCGGCCACGCCTCTCTCCAGGTACGCCAGAGTACAGTCAGTCAGTCACTCACTCACTCACTCACATACCAACTTCTTCTCTCTCTTTTCCCAGCAGACAATGCAAAAACATACAAAAAAGGCAAAAAAAGGGGGAAAAAGAAAAAACATGGGGTGGTTGCCCAGGAGGTAGGGCACAAACTGAGCCCAGCTGAATGGCAGGGTTAATCTGTCCTGAATACATTCACCACCGATAATCCTTCAGCATATCTTGTTTCCCTATCCTCCCCAGACTGGTCCATGAGTGAGCCTCTTGGAAACTCCTAGCCGTCCAATCATGGGTATTTTTGGTGCCCTGTCTGCCACAGAGTTGCCACGGTGACTGGAGGCCATGCATGTGTGCGTGTGTGTGTGTGTGTGTGTGTGTGTGTGTGTGTGTGTGTGTGTGTGTTTGTATGCGTGTATGTTTCTCCCTGCTGCTGGGGGGATGTCTGCCAAACTAATTGCAAGTGGGCGTGTGGGCCTCCATCATCCTTCTCAGGACCCTGTCAGCAAGCACACAGAGACACTCTCCAACACAGCGTCCCTGTCTCCCTCTCTCTCCATCTCTCTCTCTCTCTCTCTCTCTCTCTCTCTCTCTCTCTCTCTCTAGCTAACATCATTAGCATTTTCCTTATTAAGTTCAAGCACTTGGAGAAAATAGGCTTCGGAAACCGTCGCGGTCTGCCTTGATCAAGCGGTCCCCATTATTCACGCAGCTCGTTCCCCGTCGCCGAGACAGACGAGAGAGCACGGCAACAGCAGGATCCCATGGTACTAATAGGTAACGCTTCCTGTAAAGGGGGACTCCTTAAGAACTCTTAAGCAC